>NC_050570.1:1550000-1665000 GCF_013265735.2 Oncorhynchus mykiss | reverse complement strand
CATCTTCTTCATCAACTTCCTCTCTGAAAACACTCCTGTCTCACCTGTTGGTTTCATCTTCTTCATCATCTTCCTCTCTGAAAACACTCCTGTCTCACCTGTTGGTTTCATCTTCTTCATCAACTTCCTCTCTGAAAACACTCCTGTCTCACCTGTTGGTTTCATCTTCATCTTCCTCTCTGAAAACACTCCTGACTCACCTGTTGGTTTCATCTTCATCTTCCTCTCTGAAAACACTCCTGTCTCACCTGTTGGTTTCATCTTCTTCATCATCTTCCTCTCTGAAAACACTCCTGACTCACCTGTTGGTTTCATCTTCTTCATCAACTTCCTCTCTGAAAACACTCCTGTCTCACCTGTTGGTTTCATCTTCATCTTCCTCTCTGAAAACACTCCTGACTCACCTGTTGGTTTCATCTTCATCTTCCTCTCTGAAAACACTCCCGCCTCACCTGTTGGTTTCATCTTCATCTTCCTCTCTGAAAACACTCCTGACTCACCTGTTGGTTTCATCTTCATCTTCCTCTCTGAAAACACTCCTGACTCACCTGTTGGTTTCATCTTCATCTTCCTCTCTGAAAACACTCCTGACTCACCTGTTGGTTTCATCTTCATCTTCCTCTCTGAAAACACTCCCGTTTCACCTGTTGGTTTCATCTTCATCTTCCTCTCTGAAAACACTCCTGACTCACCTGTTGGTTTCATCTTCATCTTCCTCTCCGAAAACACTCCTGACTCACCTGTTGGTTTCATCTTCATCTTCCTCTCTGAAAACACTCCTGACTTACCTGTTGGTTTCATCTTCATCTTCCTCTCTGAAAACACTCATGACTCACCTGTTGGTTTCATCTTCATCTTCCTCTCTGAAAACACTCCCGTTTCATCTGTTGGTTTCATCTTCATCTTCCTCTCTGAAAACACTCCTGACTCACCTGTTGGTTTCATCTTCATCTTCCTCTCTGAAAACACTCCTGACTCACCTGTTGGTTTCATCTTCATCTTCCTCTCTGAAAACACTCCTGACTCACCTGTTGGTTTCATCTTCATCTTCCTCTCTGAAAACACTCCCGTCTCACCTGTTGGTTTCATCTTCTTCATCAACTTCCTCTCTGAAAACACTCCCGTCTCACCTGTTGGTTTCATCTTCTTCATCAACTTCCTCTCTGAAAACACTCCTGTCTCACCTGTTGGTTTCATCTTCTTCATCAACTTCCTCTCTGAAAACACTCCTGTCTCACCTGTTGGTTTCATCTTCTTCATCAACTTCCTCTCTGAAAACCCTCCTGTCTCACCTGTTGGTTTCATCTTCTTCATCAACTTCCTCTCTGAAAACACTCCTGTCTCACCTGTTGGTTTCATCTTCTTCATCATCTTCCTCTCTGAAAACACTCCTGACTCACCTGTTGGTTTCATCTTCTTCATCAACTTCCTCTCTGAAAACACTCCTGTCTCACCTGTTGGTTTCATCTTCATCTTCCTCTCTGAAAACACTCCTGACTCACCTGTTGGTTTCATCTTCATCTTCCTCTCTGAAAACACTCCCGCCTCACCTGTTGGTTTCATCTTCATCTTCCTCTCTGAAAACACTCCTGACTCACCTGTTGGTTTCATCTTCATCTTCCTCTCTGAAAACACTCCTGACTCACCTGTTGGTTTCATCTTCATCTTCCTCTCTGAAAACACTCCTGACTCACCTGTTGGTTTCATCTTCATCTTCCTCTCTGAAAACACTCCCGTTTCACCTGTTGGTTTCATCTTCATCTTCCTCTCTGAAAACACTCCTGACTCACCTGTTGGTTTCATCTTCATCTTCCTCTCCGAAAACACTCCTGACTCACCTGTTGGTTTCATCTTCATCTTCCTCTCTGAAAACACTCCTGACTTACCTGTTGGTTTCATCTTCATCTTCCTCTCTGAAAACACTCATGACTCACCTGTTGGTTTCATCTTCATCTTCCTCTCTGAAAACACTCCCGTTTCATCTGTTGGTTTCATCTTCATCTTCCTCTCTGAAAACACTCCTGACTCACCTGTTGGTTTCATCTTCATCTTCCTCTCTGAAAACACTCCTGACTCACCTGTTGGTTTCATCTTCATCTTCCTCTCTGAAAACACTCCTGACTCACCTGTTGGTTTCATCTTCATCTTCCTCTCTGAAAACACTCCTGACTCACCTGTTGGTTTCATCTTCATCTTCCTCTCTGAAAACACTCCCGTTTCACCTGTTGGTTTCATCTTCATCTTCCTCTCTGAAAACACTCCTGACTCACCTGTTGGTTTCATCTTCATCTTCCTCTCTGAAAACACTCCCGTTTCACCTGTTGGTTTCATCTTCATCTTCCTCTCTGAAAACACTCCTGACTCACCTGTTGGTTTCATCTTCATCTTCCTCTCTGCATTGTCCTTGCTTTTCTCTGCCAGTGTGTTGTCCAGAAGCTTCTCCATCTTCTCAATGATCTGTAACAGGATCACATGATCAGTGTGATCAGATATAGAGGTGGTTGATGAGGGTTCATGTGATCAGATACAGAGTTGGTTGATGAGGGTTCATGTGATCAGATATAGAGGTGGTTGATGAGGGTTCATGTGATCAGGGAGAGGGGCCACTATGGGGAAGGGAGAGGGACCACTATGGGGAAGGGAGAGGGGACACTATGGGGAAGGGAGAGGGGACACTATGGGGAAGGGAGAGGGGACACTATGGGGAAGGGAGAGGGGACACTATGGGGAAAGGAGAGGGGACACTATGGGGAAGGGAGAGGGACCACTATGGGGAAGGGAGAGGGACCACTATAGGGAAGGGAGAGGGGACACTATGGGGAAGGGAGAGGGGACACTATGTGGAAGGGAGAGGGGACACTATGGGGAAGGGAGAGTGGACACTATGGGGAAGGGAGAGGGGACACTATGGGGAAGGGAGAGGGGACACTATGGGGAAGGGAGAGGGGACACTATGGGGAAGGGAGAGGGGACACTATGGGGAAGGGAGAGGGGACACTATGGGGAAAGGAGAGGGGACACTATGGGGAAGGGAGAGGGGACACTATGGGGAAGGGAGAGGGGACACTATGGGGAAGGGAGAGGGGACACTATGGGGAAGGGAGAGGGGACACTATGGGGAAGGGAGAGGGGACACTATGGGGAAGGGAGAGGGGACACTATGGGGAAAGGAGAGGGGACACTATGGGGAAGGGAGAGGTGCCACTATGGGGAAGGGAGAGGGGCCACTATGGGGAAGGGAGAGGGGACACTATGGGGAAGGGAGAGGGGCCACTATGGGGAAGGGAGAGGGGCCACTATGGGGAAGGGAGAGGGGACACTATGGGGAAGGGAGAGGGGACACTATAGGGAGAGGGGACACTATGGGGAAGGGAGAGGGGACACTATGGGGAAGGGAGAGGGGCCACTATGGGGAAGGGAGAGGGGCCACTATGGGGAAGGGAGAGGGGCCACTATGGGGAAGGGAGAGGGGCCACTATGGGGAAGGGAGAGGGGACACTATATGGAGAGGGAGAGGGGACACTATAGGGAAGGGAGAGGGGCTACTATGGGGAAGGGAGAGGGGACACTATAGGGAAGGGAGAGGGGACACTATGGGGAAGGGAGAGGGGACACTATGGGGAAGGGAGAGGGAACACTATGGGGAAGGGAGATGGGCCACTATGGGGAAGGGAGAGGGGCCACTATGGGGATGGGAGAGGGGACACTATGGGGAAGGGAGAGGGGACACTATGGGGAAGGGAGAGGGGACACTATGGGGAAGGGAGAGGGGACACTATGGGGAAGGGAGAGGGGCCACTATGGGGAAGGGAGAGGGGCCACTATGGGGAAGGGAGAGGGGACACTATGGGGAAGGGAGAGGGGACACTATGGGGAAGGGAGAGGGGACACTATGGGGAAGGGAGAGGGGCTACTATGGGGAAGGGAGAGGGGACACTATTGGCGAAGGGAGAGGGGACACTATGGGGAAGGGAGAGGGGACACTATGGGGAAGGGAGAGGGGACACTATGGGGAAGGGAGAGGGGACACTATGGGGAAGGGAGAGGGGCCACTATGGGGAAGGGAGAGGGGACACTATGGGGAAGGGAGAGGGGACACTATGGGGAAGGGAGAGGGGACACTATGGGGAAGGGAGAGGGGCTACTATGGGGAAGGGAGAGGGGACACTATGGGGAAGGGAGAGGGGACACTATGGGGAAGGGAGAGGGGACACTATGGGGAAGGGAGAGGGGACACTATGGGGAAGGGAGAGGGGACACTATGGGGAAGGGAGAGGGGACACTATGGGGAAGGGAGAGGGGACACTATGGGGAAGGGAGAGGGGACACTATTGGCGAAGGGAGAGGGGCCACTATGGGGAAGGGAGAGGGAACACTATGGGGAAGGGAGAGGGGACACTATGGGGAAGGGAGAGGGGCCACTATGGGGAAGGGAGAGGGGACACTATGGTGAGAGGGGCCACTATGGGGAAGGGAGAGGGGACACTATGGGGAAGGGAGAGGGGACACTATGGGGAAGGGAGAGGGGACACTATGGGGAAGGGAGAGGGGACACTATGGGGAAGGGAGAGGGGACACTATGGGGAAGGGAGAGGGGCCACTATGGGGAAGGGAGAGGGGACACTATGGGGAAGGGAGAGGGGACACTATGGGGAAGGGAGAGGGGACACTATGGGGAAGGGAGAGGGGACACTATGGGGAAGGGAGAGGTGCCACTATGGGGAAGGGAGAGGGGACACTATGGGGATGGGAGAGGGGACACTATTGGCGAAGAGAGATTGGACACTATGGGGAAGGGAGAGAGGACACTATGGGGAAGGGAGAGGGGACACTATGGGGAAGGGAGAGGTGCCACTATGGGGAAGGGAGAGGGGACACTATGGGGAAGGGAGAGAGGACACTATGGGGAAGGGAGAGGGGACACTATGGGGAAGGGAGAGGGGCCACTATGGAGAAGGGAGAGGGGACACTATGGGGAAGGCAGAGGGGACACTATGGGGAAGGGAGAGGACACACTATGGGGACGGGAGAGGACACACTATGGGGAAGGGAGAGGGGACACTATGGGGAAGGGAGAGGGGCCACTATGGAGAAGGGAGAGGGGACACTATGGGGAAGGGAGAGGGGACACTATGGGGAAGGGAGAGGGGACACTATGGGGAAGGGAGAGGGGACACTATGGGGAAAGGAGAGGGGACACTATGGGGAAGGGAGAGGGGACACTATGGGGAAGGGAGAGGGGACACTATGGGGAAGGGAGAGGGGACTCTATGGGGAAGGGAGAGGGGCCACTATGGGGAAGGGAGAGGGGACACTATGGGGAAGGGAGAGGGGACACTATGGGGAAAGGAGAGGGGACACTATGGGGAAGGGAGAGGGGACACTATGGGGAAGGGAGAGGGGACACTATGGGGAAGGGAGAGGGGACACTATGGGGAAGGGAGAGGGGACACTATGGGGAAGGGAGAGGGGACACTATGGGGAAGGGAGAGGGGACACTATGGGGAAGGGAGAGGGGACACTATGGGGAGAGGGGACACTATGGGGAAGGGAGAGGGGCCACTATGGGGAAGGGAGAGGGGACACTATGGGGAAGGTAGAGAGGACACTATGGGGAAGGGAGATGGGACACTATGGGGAAGGGAGAGGGGCCACTATGGGGAAGGGAGAGGGGACACTATGGGGAAGGGAGAGGGGCCACTATGGGGAAGGGAGAGAGGACACTATAGGGAAGGGAGAGGGGACACTATGGGGAAGGGAGAGGGGACACTATGGGGAAGGGAGAGGGGACACTATGGGGAAGGGAGAGGGGACACTATGGGGAAGGGAGAGGGGCCACTATGGGGAGAGGGGACACTATGGGGAAGGGAGAGGGGACACTATGGGGAAGGGAGAGGGGACACTATGGGGAGAGGGGACACTATGGGGAAGGGAGAGGGGCCACTATGGGGAAGGGAGAGGGCACACTATGGGGAAGGGAGAGGGAACACTATGGGGAAGGGAGAGGGGACACTATGGGGAAGGGAGAGGGGACACTATGGGGAAGGGAGAGGGGACACTATGGGGAAGGGAGAGGGGACACTATGGGGAAGGGAGAGGGGACACTATGGGGAAGGGAGAGGGGACACTATGGGGAAGGGAGAGGGGACACTATGGGGAAGGGAGAGGGGCCACTATGGGGAAGGGAGAGGGGACACTATGGGGAAGGGAGAGGGGACACTATGGGGAAGGGAGAGGGGACACTATGGGGAAGGGAGAGGGGCCACTATGGGGAAGGGAGAGGGGACACTATGGGGAAGGGAGAGAGGACACTATGGGGAAGGGAGAGGGGCCACTATGGGGAAGGGAGAGGGGACACTATGGGGAAGGGAGAGAGGACACTATGGGGAAGGGAGAGGGGACACTATGGGGAAGGGAGAGAGGACACTATGGGGAAGGGAGAGGGGACACTATGGGGAAGGGAGAGGGGACACTATGGGGAAGGGAGAGGGGCCACTATGGGGAAGGGAGAGGGGCCACTATGGGGAAGGGAGAGGGGACACTATGGGGAAGGGAGAGGGGACACTATGGGGAAGGGAGAGGGGACACTATGGGGAAGGGAGAGGGGCCACTATGGGGAAGGGAGAGGGGACACTATGGGGAAGGGAGAGGGGACACTATGGGGAAGGGAGAGGGGACACTATGGGGAAGGGAGAGGGGCTACTATGGGGAAGGGAGAAGGGACACTATTGGCGAAGGGAGAGGGGACACTATGGGGAAGGGAGAGGGGACACTATGGGGAAGGGAGAGGGGACACTATGGGGAAGGGAGAGGGGACACTATGGGGAAGGGAGAGGGGCCACTATGGGGAAGGGAGAGGGGACACTATGGGGAAGGGAGAGGGGACACTATGGGGAAGGGAGAGGGGACACTATGGGGAAGGGAGAGGGGACACTATGGGGAAGGTAGAGGGGCCACTATGGGGAAGGGAGAGGGGCCACTATGGGGAAGGGAGAGGGGACACTATAGGGAAGGGAGAGGGGACACTATGGGGAAGGGAGAGGGGACACTATGGGGAAGGGAGAGGGGACACTATTGGCGAAGAGAGATTGGACACTATGGGGAAGGGAGAGAGGACACTATGGGGAAGGGAGAGGGGACACTATGGGGAAGGGAGAGGTGCCACTATGGGGAAGGGAGAGGGGACACTATGGGGAAGGGAGAGGGGACACTATATGGAGAGGGAGAGGGGACACTATAGGGAAGGGAGAGGGGCTACTATGGGGAAGGGAGAGGGGACACTATAGGGAAGGGAGAGGGGACACTATGGGGAAGGGAGAGGGGACACTATGGGGAAGGGAGAGGGAACACTATGGGGAAGGGAGAGGGGCCACTATGGGGAAGGGAGAGGGGCCACTATGGGGATGGGAGAGGGGACACTATGGGGAAGGGAGAGGGGACACTATGGGGAAGGGAGAGGGGACACTATGGGGAAGGGAGAGGGGACACTATGGGGAAGGGAGAGGGGCCACTATGGGGAAGGGAGAGGGGCCACTATGGGGAAGGGAGAGGGGACACTATGGGGAAGGGAGAGGGGACACTATGGGGAAGGGAGAGGGGACACTATGGGGAAGGGAGAGGGGCTACTATGGGGAAGGGAGAGGGGACACTATTGGCGAAGGGAGAGGGGACACTATGGGGAAGGGAGAGGGGACACTATGGGGAAGGGAGAGGGGACACTATGGGGAAGGGAGAGGGGACACTATGGGGAAGGGAGAGGGGCCACTATGGGGAAGGGAGAGGGGACACTATGGGGAAGGGAGAGGGGACACTATGGGGAAGGGAGAGGGGACACTATGGGGAAGGGAGAGGGGCTACTATGGGGAAGGGAGAGGGGACACTATGGGGAAGGGAGAGGGGACACTATGGGGAAGGGAGAGGGGACACTATGGGGAAGGGAGAGGGGACACTATGGGGAAGGGAGAGGGGACACTATGGGGAAGGGAGAGGGGACACTATGGGGAAGGGAGAGGGGACACTATGGGGAAGGGAGAGGGGACACTATTGGCGAAGGGAGAGGGGCCACTATGGGGAAGGGAGAGGGAACACTATGGGGAAGGGAGAGGGGACACTATGGGGAAGGGAGAGGGGCCACTATGGGGAAGGGAGAGGGGCCGCTATGGGGAAGGGAGAGGAGCCACTATGGGGAAGGGAGAGGGGACACTATGGTGAGAGGGGCCACTATGGGGAAGGGAGAGGGGACACTATGGGGAAGGGAGAGGGGACACTATGGGGAAGGGAGAGGGGACACTATGGGGAAGGGAGAGGGGACACTATGGGGAAGGGAGAGGGGACACTATGGGGAAGGGAGAGGGGCCACTATGGGGAAGGGAGAGGGGACACTATGGGGAAGGGAGAGGGGACACTATGGGGAAGGGAGAGGGGACACTATGGGGAAGGGAGAGGGGACACTATGGGGAAGGGAGAGGTGCCACTATGGGGAAGGGAGAGGGGACACTATGGGGATGGGAGAGGGGACACTATTGGCGAAGAGAGATTGGACACTATGGGGAAGGGAGAGAGGACACTATGGGGAAGGGAGAGGGGACACTATGGGGAAGGGAGAGGTGCCACTATGGGGAAGGGAGAGGGGACACTATGGGGAAGGGAGAGAGGACACTATGGGGAAGGGAGAGGGGACACTATGGGGAAGGGAGAGGGGCCACTATGGAGAAGGGAGAGGGGACACTATGGGGAAGGCAGAGGGGACACTATGGGGAAGGGAGAGGACACACTATGGGGACGGGAGAGGACACACTATGGGGAAGGGAGAGGGGACACTATGGGGAAGGGAGAGGGGCCACTATGGAGAAGGGAGAGGGGACACTATGGGGAAGGGAGAGGGGACACTATGGGGAAGGGAGAGGGGACACTATGGGGAAGGGAGAGGGGACACTATGGGGAAAGGAGAGGGGACACTATGGGGAAGGGAGAGGGGACACTATGGGGAAGGGAGAGGGGACACTATGGGGAAGGGAGAGGGGACTCTATGGGGAAGGGAGAGGGGCCACTATGGGGAAGGGAGAGGGGACACTATGGGGAAGGGAGAGGGGACACTATGGGGAAAGGAGAGGGGACACTATGGGGAAGGGAGAGGGGACACTATGGGGAAGGGAGAGGGGACACTATGGGGAAGGGAGAGGGGACACTATGGGGAAGGGAGAGGGGACACTATGGGGAAGGGAGAGGGGACACTATGGGGAAGGGAGAGGGGACACTATGGGGAAGGGAGAGGGGACACTATGGGGAAGGGAGAGGGGCCACTATGGGGAAGGGAGAGGGGACACTATGGGGAAGGTAGAGAGGACACTATGGGGAAGGGAGATGGGACACTATGGGGAAGGGAGAGGGGCCACTATGGGGAAGGGAGAGGGGACACTATGGGGAAGGGAGAGGGGCCACTATGGGGAAGGGAGAGAGGACACTATAGGGAAGGGAGAGGGGACACTATGGGGAAGGGAGAGGGGACACTATGGGGAAGGGAGAGGGGACACTATGGGGAAGGGAGAGGGGACACTATGGGGAAGGGAGAGGGGCCACTATGGGGAGAGGGGACACTATGGGGAAGGGAGAGGGGACACTATGGGGAAGGGAGAGGGGACACTATGGGGAGAGGGGACACTATGGGGAAGGGAGAGGGGCCACTATGGGGAAGGGAGAGGGCACACTATGGGGAAGGGAGAGGGAACACTATGGGGAAGGGAGAGGGGACACTATGGGGAAGGGAGAGGGGACACTATGGGGAAGGGAGAGGGGACACTATGGGGAAGGGAGAGGGGACACTATGGGGAAGGGAGAGGGGACACTATGGGGAAGGGAGAGGGGACACTATGGGGAAGGGAGAGGGGACACTATGGGGAAGGGAGAGGGGCCACTATGGGGAAGGGAGAGGGGACACTATGGGGAAGGGAGAGGGGACACTATGGGGAAGGGAGAGGGGCCACTATGGGGAAGGGAGAGGGGACACTATGGGGAAGGGAGAGAGGACACTATGGGGAAGGGAGAGGGGCCACTATGGGGAAGGGAGAGGGGACACTATGGGGAAGGGAGAGAGGACACTATGGGGAAGGGAGAGGGGACACTATGGGGAAGGGAGAGAGGACACTATGGGGAAGGGAGAGGGGACACTATGGGGAAGGGAGAGGGGACACTATGGGGAAGGGAGAGGGGCCACTATGGGGAAGGGAGAGGGGCCACTATGGGGAAGGGAGAGGGGACACTATGGGGAAGGGAGAGGGGACACTATGGGGAAGGGAGAGGGGACACTATGGGGAAGGGAGAGGGGCCACTATGGGGAAGGGAGAGGGGACACTATGGGGAAGGGAGAGGGGACACTATGGGGAAGGGAGAGGGGACACTATGGGGAAGGGAGAGGGGCTACTATGGGGAAGGGAGAAGGGACACTATTGGCGAAGGGAGAGGGGACACTATGGGGAAGGGAGAGGGGACACTATGGGGAAGGGAGAGGGGACACTATGGGGAAGGGAGAGGGGACACTATGGGGAAGGGAGAGGGGACACTATGGGGAAGGGAGAGGGGCCACTATGGGGAAGGGAGAGGGGACACTATGGGGAAGGGAGAGGGGACACTATGGGGAAGGGAGAGGGGACACTATGGGGAAGGGAGAGGGGACACTATGGGGAAGGTAGAGGGGCCACTATGGGGAAGGGAGAGGGGCCACTATGGGGAAGGGAGAGGGGACACTATAGGGAAGGGAGAGGGGACACTATGGGGAAGGGAGAGGGGACACTATGGGGAAGGGAGAGGGGACACTATTGGCGAAGAGAGATTGGACACTATGGGGAAGGGAGAGAGGACACTATGGGGAAGGGAGAGGGGACACTATGGGGAAGGGAGAGGTGCCACTATGGGGAAGGGAGAGGGGACACTATGGGGAAGGGAGAGAGGACACTATGGGGAAGGGAGAGGGGACACAATGGGGAAGGGAGAGGGGCCACTATGGAGAAGGGAGAGGGGACACTATGGGGAAGGGAGAGGGGACACTATGGGGAAGGGAGAGGACACACTATGGGGACGGGAGAGGACACACTATGGGGAAGGGAGAGGGGACACTATGGGGAAGGGAGAGGGGCCACTATGGAGAAGGGAGAGGGGACACTATGGGGAAGGGAGAGGGGACACTATGGGGAAGGGAGAGGGGACACTATGGGGAAGGGAGAGGGGACACTATGGGGAAGGGAGAGGGGACACTATGGGGAAGGGAGAGGACACACTATGGGGACGGGAGAGGACACACTATGGGGAAGGGAGAGGGGACACTATGGGGAAGGGAGAGGGGCCACTATGGAGAAGGGAGAGGGGACACTATGGGGAAGGGAGAGGGGACACTATGGGGAAGGGAGAGGGGACACTATGGGGAAGGGAGAGGGGACACTATGGGGAAAGGAGAGGGGACACTATGGGGAAGGGAGAGGGGACACTATGGGGAAGGGAGAGGGGACACTATGGGGAAAGGAGAGGAGACACTATGGGGAAGGGAGAGGGGACACTATGGGGAAGGGAGAGGGGACACTATGGGGAAGGGAGAGGGGACACTATGGGGAAGGGAGAGGGGACACTATGGGGAAGGGAGAGGGGACACTATAGGGAGAGGGGACACTATGGGGAAGGGAGAGGGGACACTATGGGGAAGGGAGAGGGGACACTATGGGGAGAGGGGACACTATGGGGAAGGGAGAGGGGCCACTATGGGGAAGGGAGAGGGGACACTATGGGGAAGGTAGAGAGGACACTATGGGGAAGGGAGATGGGACACTATGGGGAAGGGAGAGGGGCCACTATGGGGAAGGTAGAGGGGACACTATGGGGAAGGGAGAGGGGCCACTATGGGGAAGGGAGAGAGGACACTATAGGGAAGGGAGAGGGGACACTATGGGGAAGGGAGAGGGGACACTATGGGGAAGGGAGAGGGGACACTATGGGGAAGGGAGAGGGGACACTATGGGGAAGGGAGAGGGGCCACTATGGGGAGAGGGGACACTATGGGGAAGGGAGAGGGGACACTATGGGGAAGGGAGAGGGGACACTATGGGGAGAGGGGACACTATGGGGAAGGGAGAGGGGCCACTATGGGGAAGGGAGAGGGGACACTATGGGGAAGGGAGAGGGAACACTATGGGGAAGGGAGAGGGGACACTATGGGGAAGGGAGAGGGGACACTATGGGGAAGGGAGAGGGGACACTATGGGGAAGGGAGAGGGGACACTATGGGGAAGGGAGAGGGGACACTATGGGGAAGGGAGAGGGGACACTATGGGGAAGGGAGAGGGGACACTATGGGGAAGGGAGAGGGGACACTATGGGGAAGGGAGAGGGGACACTATGGGGAAGGGAGAGGGGACACTATGGGGACGGGAGAGGGGCCACTATGGGGAAGGGAGAGGGGACACTATGGGGAAGGGAGAGGGGACACTATGGGGAAGGGAGAGGGGACACTATGGGGAAGGGAGAGGGGACACTATTGGCGAAGAGAGATTGGACACTATGGGGAAGGGAGAGAGGACACTATGGGGAAGGGAGAGGGGACACTATGGGGAAGGGAGAGGTGCCACTATGGGGAAGGGAGAGGGGACACTATGGGGAAGGGAGAGAGGACACTATGGGGAAGGGAGAGGGGACACAATGGGGAAGGGAGAGGGGCCACTATGGAAAAGGGAGAGGGGACACTATGGGGAAGGGAGAGGGGACACTATGGGGAAGGGAGAGGACACACTATGGGGACGGGAGAGGACACACTATGGGGAAGGGAGAGGGGACACTATGGTGAAGGGAGAGGGTCCACTATGGAGAAGGGAGAGGGGACACTATGGGGAAGGGAGAGGGGACACTATGGGGAAGGGAGAGGGGACACTATGGGGAAGGGAGAGGGGACACTATGGGGAAAGGAGAGGGGACACTATGGGGAAGGGAGAGGGGACACTATGGGGAAGGGAGAGGGGACACTATGGGGAAAGGAGAGGAGACACTATGGGGAAGGGAGAGGGGACACTATGGGGAAGGGAGAGGGGACACTATGGGGAAGGGAGAGGGGACACTATGGGGAAGGGAGAGGGGACACTATGGGGAAGGGAGAGGGGACACTATAGGGAGAGGGGACACTATGGGGAAGGGAGAGGGGACACTATGGGGAAGGGAGAGGGGACACTATGGGGAGAGGGGACACTATGGGGAAGGGAGAGGGGCCACTATGGGGAAGGGAGAGGGGACACTATGGGGAAGGTAGAGAGGACACTATGGGGAAGGGAGATGGGACACTATGGGGAAGGGAGAGGGGCCACTATGGGGAAGGTAGAGGGGACACTATGGGGAAGGGAGAGGGGCCACTATGGGGAAGGGAGAGAGGACACTATAGGGAAGGGAGAGGGGACACTATGGGGAAGGGAGAGGGGACACTATGGGGAAGGGAGAGGGGACACTATGGGGAAGGGAGAGGGGACACTATGGGGAAGGGAGAGGGGCCACTATGGGGAGAGGGGACACTATGGGGAAGGGAGAGGGGACACTATGGGGAAGGGAGAGGGGACACTATGGGGAGAGGGGACACTATGGGGAAGGGAGAGGGGCCACTATGGGGAAGGGAGAGGGGACACTATGGGGAAGGGAGAGGGAACACTATGGGGAAGGGAGAGGGGACACTATGGGGAAGGGAGAGGGGACACTATAGGGAAGGGAGAGGGGACACTATGGGGAAGGGAGAGGGGACACTATGGGGAAGGGAGAGGGGACACTATGCGGAAGGGAGAGGGGACACTATGGGGAAGGGAGAGGGGACACTATGGGGAAGGGAGAGGGGACACTATGGGGAAGGGAGAGGGGACACTATGGGGAAGGGAGAGGGGACACTATGGGGACGGGAGAGGGAACACTATGGGGAAGGGAGAGGGGACACTATGGGGAAGGGAGAGGGGCCACTATGGGGAAGGGAGAGGGGACACTATAGGGAGAGGGAGAGGGGACACTAGAGGGAAGGGAGAGGGGCCACTATGGGGAAGGGAGAGGGGACACTATGGGGAAGGGAGAGGGGACACTATGGGGAATTGGAGAGGGGCCACTATGGGGAAGGGAGAGGGGACACTATTGGCGAAGAGAGATTGGACACTATGGGGAAGGGAGAGAGGACACTATGGGGAAGGGAGAGGGGCCACTATGGGGAAGGGAGAGGGGCCACTATGGGGAAGGGAGAGGGGACACTATAGGGAAGGGAGAGGGGACACTATGGGGAAGGGAGAGGGGACACTATGGGGAAGGGAGAGGGGACACTATTGGCGAAGAGAGATTGGACACTATGGGGAAGGGAGAGAGGACACTATGGGGAAGGGAGAGGGGACACTATGGGGAAGGGAGAGGTGCCACTATGGGGAAGGGAGAGGGGACACTATGGGGAAGGGAGAGAGGACACTATGGGGAAGGGAGAGGGGACACAATGGGGAAGGGAGAGGGGCCACTATGGAGAAGGGAGAGGGGACACTATGGGGAAGGGAGAGGGGACACTATGGGGAAGGGAGAGGACACACTATGGGGACGGGAGAGGACACACTATGGGGAAGGGAGAGGGGACACTATGGGGAAGGGAGAGGGGCCACTATGGAGAAGGGAGAGGGGACACTATGGGGAAGGGAGAGGGGACACTATGGGGAAGGGAGAGGGGACACTATGGGGAAGGGAGAGGGGACACTATGGGGAAAGGAGAGGGGACACTATGGGGAAGGGAGAGGGGACACTATGGGGAAGGGAGAGGGGACACTATGGGGAAAGGAGAGGAGACACTATGGGGAAGGGAGAGGGGACACTATGGGGAAGGGAGAGGGGACACTATGGGGAAGGGAGAGGGGACACTATGGGGAAGGGAGAGGGGACACTATGGGGAAGGGAGAGGGGACACTATAGGGAGAGGGGACACTATGGGGAAGGGAGAGGGGACACTATGGGGAAGGGAGAGGGGACACTATGGGGAGAGGGGACACTATGGGGAAGGGAGAGGGGCCACTATGGGGAAGGGAGAGGGGACACTATGGGGAAGGTAGAGAGGACACTATGGGGAAGGGAGATGGGACACTATGGGGAAGGGAGAGGGGCCACTATGGGGAAGGTAGAGGGGACACTATGGGGAAGGGAGAGGGGCCACTATGGGGAAGGGAGAGAGGACACTATAGGGAAGGGAGAGGGGACACTATGGGGAAGGGAGAGGGGACACTATGGGGAAGGGAGAGGGGACACTATGGGGAAGGGAGAGGGGACACTATGGGGAAGGGAGAGGGGCCACTATGGGGAGAGGGGACACTATGGGGAAGGGAGAGGGGACACTATGGGGAAGGGAGAGGGGACACTATGGGGAGAGGGGACACTATGGGGAAGGGAGAGGGGCCACTATGGGGAAGGGAGAGGGGACACTATGGGGAAGGGAGAGGGAACACTATGGGGAAGGGAGAGGGGACACTATGGGGAAGGGAGAGGGGACACTATGGGGAAGGGAGAGGGGACACTATGGGGAAGGGAGAGGGGACACTATGGGGAAGGGAGAGGGGACACTATGGGGAAGGGAGAGGGGACACTATGGGGAAGGGAGAGGGGACACTATGGGGAAGGGAGAGGGGACACTATGGGGAAGGGAGAGGGGACACTATGGGGAAGGGAGAGGGGACACTATGGGGACGGGAGAGGGGCCACTATGGGGAAGGGAGAGGGGACACTATGGGGAAGGGAGAGGGGACACTATGGGGAAGGGAGAGGGGACACTATGGGGAAGGGAGAGGGGACACTATTGGCGAAGAGAGATTGGACACTATGGGGAAGGGAGAGAGGACACTATGGGGAAGGGAGAGGGGACACTATGGGGAAGGGAGAGGTGCCACTATGGGGAAGGGAGAGGGGACACTATGGGGAAGGGAGAGAGGACACTATGGGGAAGGGAGAGGGGACACAATGGGGAAGGGAGAGGGGCCACTATGGAAAAGGGAGAGGGGACACTATGGGGAAGGGAGAGGGGACACTATGGGGAAGGGAGAGGACACACTATGGGGACGGGAGAGGACACACTATGGGGAAGGGAGAGGGGACACTATGGGGAAGGGAGAGGGGCCACTATGGAGAAGGGAGAGGGGACACTATGGGGAAGGGAGAGGGGACACTATGGGGAAGGGAGAGGGGACACTATGGGGAAGGGAGAGGGGACACTATGGGGAAAGGAGAGGGGACACTATGGGGAAGGGAGAGGGGACACTATGGGGAAGGGAGAGGGGACACTATGGGGAAAGGAGAGGAGACACTATGGGGAAGGGAGAGGGGACACTATGGGGAAGGGAGAGGGGACACTATGGGGAAGGGAGAGGGGACACTATGGGGAAGGGAGAGGGGACACTATGGGGAAGGGAGAGGGGACACTATAGGGAGAGGGGACACTATGGGGAAGGGAGAGGGGACACTATGGGGAAGGGAGAGGGGACACTATGGGGAGAGGGGACACTATGGGGAAGGGAGAGGGGCCACTATGGGGAAGGGAGAGGGGACACTATGGGGAAGGTAGAGAGGACACTATGGGGAAGGGAGATGGGACACTATGGGGAAGGGAGAGGGGCCACTATGGGGAAGGTAGAGGGGACACTATGGGGAAGGGAGAGGGGCCACTATGGGGAAGGGAGAGAGGACACTATAGGGAAGGGAGAGGGGACACTATGGGGAAGGGAGAGGGGACACTATGGGGAAGGGAGAGGGGACACTATGGGGAAGGGAGAGGGGACACTATGGGGAAGGGAGAGGGGCCACTATGGGGAGAGGGGACACTATGGGGAAGGGAGAGGGGACACTATGGGGAAGGGAGAGGGGACACTATGGGGAAGGGAGAGGGGACACTATGGGGAAGGGAGAGGGGACACTATGGGGACGGGAGAGGGAACACTATGGGGAAGGGAGAGGGGACACTATGGGGAAGGGAGAGGGGCCACTATGGGGAAGGGAGAGGGGACACTATAGGGAGAGGGAGAGGGGACACTAGAGGGAAGGGAGAGGGGCCACTATGGGGAAGGGAGAGGGGACACTATGGGGAAGGGAGAGGGGACACTATGGGGAATTGGAGAGGGGCCACTATGGGGAAGGGAGAGGGGACACTATTGGCGAAGAGAGATTGGACACTATGGGGAAGGGAGAGAGGACACTATGGGGAAGGGAGAGGGGACACTATGGGGAAGGGAGAGGTGCCACTATGGGGAAGGGAGAGGGGACACTATGGGGAAGGGAGAGAGGACACTATGGGGAAGGGAGAGGGGACACAATGGGGAAGGGAGAGGGGCCACTATGGAGAAGGGAGAGGGGACACTATGGGGAAGGGAGAGGGGACACTATGGGGAAGGGAGAGGACACACTATGGGGACGGGAGAGGACACACTATGGGGAAGGGAGAGGGGACACTATGGGGAAGGGAGAGGGGCCACTATGGAGAAGGGAGAGGGGACACTATGGGGAAGGGAGAGGGGACACTATGGGGAAGGGAGAGGGGACACTATGGGGAAGGGAGAGGGGACACTATGGGGAAAGGAGAGGGGACACTATGGGGAAGGGAGAGGGGACACTATGGGGAAGGGAGAGGGGACACTATGGGGAAAGGAGAGGAGACACTATGGGGAAGGGAGAGGGGACACTATGGGGAAGGGAGAGGGGACACTATGGGGAAGGGAGAGGGGACACTATGGGGAAGGGAGAGGGGACACTATGGGGAAGGGAGAGGGGACACTATAGGGAGAGGGGACACTATGGGGAAGGGAGAGGGGACACTATGGGGAAGGGAGAGGGGACACTATGGGGAGAGGGGACACTATGGGGAAGGGAGAGGGGCCACTATGGGGAAGGGAGAGGGGACACTATGGGGAAGGTAGAGAGGACACTATGGGGAAGGGAGATGGGACACTATGGGGAAGGGAGAGGGGCCACTATGGGGAAGGTAGAGGGGACACTATGGGGAAGGGAGAGGGGCCACTATGGGGAAGGGAGAGAGGACACTATAGGGAAGGGAGAGGGGACACTATGGGGAAGGGAGAGGGGACACTATGGGGAAGGGAGAGGGGACACTATGGGGAAGGGAGAGGGGACACTATGGGGAAGGGAGAGGGGACACTATGGGGAAGGGAGAGGGGCCACTATGGGGAGAGGGGACACTATGGGGAAGGGAGAGGGGACACTATGGGGAAGGGAGAGGGGACACTATGGGGAGAGGGGACACTATGGGGAAGGGAGAGGGGCCACTATGGGGAAGGGAGAGGGGACACTATGGGGAAGGGAGAGGGAACACTATGGGGAAGGGAGAGGGGACACTATGGGGAAGGGAGAGGGGACACTATAGGGAAGGGAGAGGGGACACTATGGGGAAGGGAGAGGGGACACTATGGGGAAGGGAGAGGGGACACTATGGGGAAGGGAGAGGGGACACTATGGGGAAGGGAGAGGGGACACTATGGGGAAGGGAGAGGGGACACTATGGGGAAGGGAGAGGGGACACTATGGGGAAGGGAGAGGGGACACTATGGGGACGGGAGAGGGAACACTATGGGGAAGGGAGAGGGGACACTATGGGGAAGGGAGAGGGGCCACTATGGGGAAGGGAGAGGGGACACTATAGGGAGAGGGAGAGGGGACACTATAGGGAAGGGAGAGGGGCCACTATGGGGAAGGGAGAGGGGACACTATGGGGAAGGGAGAGGGGACACTATGGGGAATTGGAGAGGGGCCACTATGGGGAAGGGAGAGGGGACACTATGGGGAAGGGAGAGGGGACACTATGGGGAAGGGAGAGGGGACACTATGGGGAAGGGAGAGGGGCCACTATGGGGAAGGGAGAGGGGACACTATGGGGAAGGGAGAGAGGACACTATGGGGAAGGGAGAGGGGCCACTATGGGGAAGGGAGAGGGGACACTATGGGGAAGGGAGAGGGGCCACTATGGGGAAGGGAGAGGGGACACTATGGGGAAGGGAGAGAGGACACTATGGGGAAGGGAGAGGGGACACTATGGGGAAGGGAGAGGGGACACTATGGGGAAGGGAGAGGGGCCACTATGGGGAAGGGAGAGGGGCCACTATGGGGAAGGGAGAGGGGACACTATGGGGAAGGGAGAGGGGACACTATGGGGAAGGGAGAGGGGACATATGGGGAAGGGAGAGGGGCCAATATGGGGAAGGGAGAGGGGACACTATGGGGAAGGGAGAGGGGACACTATGGGGAAGGGAGAGGGGACACTATGGGGAAGGGAGAGGGGCTACTATGGGGAAGGGAGAGGGGACACTATTGGCGAAGGGAGAGGGGACACTATGGGGAAGGGAGAGGGGCTACTATGGGGAAGGGAGAGGGGACACTATTGGCGAAGGGAGAGGGGACACTATGGGGAAGGGAGAGGGGACACTATGGGGAAGGGAGAGGGGACACTATGGGGAAGGGAGAGGGGACACTATGGGGAAGGGAGAGGGGCCACTATGGGGAAGGGAGAGGGGACACTATGGGGAAGGGAGAGGGGACACTATGGGGAAGGGAGAGGGGACACTATGGGGAAGGGAGAGGGGACACTATGGGGAAGGGAGAGGGGCCACTATGGGGAAGGGAGAGGGGCCACTATGGGGAAGGGAGAGGGGACACTATGGGGAAGGGAGAGGGGACACTATGGGGAAGGGAGAGGGGACACTATGGGGAAGGGAGAGGGGCTACTATGGGGAAGGGAGAGGGGACACTATGGGGAAGGGAGAGGGGACACTATGGGGAAGGGAGAGGGGACACTATGGGGAAGGGAGAGGGGACACTATGGGGAAGGGAGAGGGGACACTATGGGGAAGGGAGAGGGGACACTATGGGGAAGGGAGAGGGGCCACTATGGGGAAGGGAGAGGGGACACTATGAGGAAGGGAGAGGGGACACTATGGGGAAGGGAGAGGGGACACTATGGGGAAGGGAGAGGGGACACTATGGGGAAGGGCGAGGGGCCACTATGGGGAAGGGAGAGGGGACACTATGGGGAAGGGAGAGGGGCCACTATGGGGAAGGAAGAGGGGCCACTATGGGGAAGGGAGAGGGGCCACTATGGAGAAGGGAGAGGGGACACTATATGGAGAGGGAGAGGGGACACTATAGGGAAGGGAGAGGGGCTACTATGGGGAAGGGAGAGGGGACACTATAGGGAAGGGAGAGGGGACACTATGGGGAAGGGAGAGGGGACACTATGGGGAAGGGAGAGGGAACACTATGGGGAAGGGAGAGGGGCCACTATGGGGAAGGGAGAGGGGCCACTATGGGGAAGGGAGAGGGGACACTATGGGGAAGGGAGAGGGGACACTATGGGGAAGGGAGAGGGGACACTATGGGGAAGGGAGAGGGGACACTATGGGGAAGGGAGAGGGGCCACTATGGGGAAGGGAGAGGGGCCACTATGGGGAAGGGAGAGGGGCCACTATGGGGAAGGGAGAGGGGACACTATGGGGAAGGGAGAGGGGACACTATGGGGAAGGGAGAGGGGACACTATGGGGAAGGGAGAGGGGACACTATGGGGAAGGGAGAGAGGACACTATGGGGAAGGGAGAGGGGACACTATAGGGAGAGGGAGAGGGGACACTATAGGGAAGGGAGAGGGGACACTATGGGGAAGGGAGAGGGGACACTATGGGGAAGGGAGAGGGGACACTATGGGGAAGGGAGAGGGGACACTATGGGGAAGGGAGAGGGGCCACTATGGGGAAGGGAGAGGGGACACTATGGGGAAGGGAGAGAGGACACTATGGGGAAGGGAGAGGGGACACTATGGGGAAGGGAGAGGGGACACTATGGGGAAGGGAGAGGGGCCACTATGGGGAAGGGAGAGGGGCCACTATGGGGAAGGGAGAGGGGACACTATGGGGAAGGGAGAGGGGACACTATGGGGAAGGGAGAGGGGACACTATGGGGAAGGGAGAGGGGACACTATGGGGAAGGGAGAGGGGACACTATGGGGAAGGGAGAGGGGACACTATGGGGAAGGGAGAGGGGCTACTATGGGGAAGGGAGAGGGGACACTATTGGCGAAGGGAGAGGGGACACTATGGGGAAGGGAGAGGGGACACTATGGGGAAGGGAGAGGGGACACTATGGGGAAGGGAGAGGGGACACTATGGGGAAGGGAGAGGGGCCACTATGGGGAAGGGAGAGGGGACACTATGGGGAAGGGAGAGGGGACACTATGGGGAAGGGAGAGGGGACACTATGGGGAAGGGAGAGGGGACACTATGGGGAAGGGAGAGGGGCCACTATGGGGAAGGGAGAGGGGCCACTATGGGGAAGGGAGAGGGGACACTATGGGGAAGGGAGAGGGGACACTATGGGGAAGGGAGAGGGGACACTATGGGGAAGGGAGAGGGGCTACTATGGGGAAGGGAGAGGGGACACTATGGGGAAGGGAGAGGGGACACTATGGGGAAGGGAGAGGGGACACTATGGGGAAGGGAGAGGGGACACTATGGGGAAGGGAGAGGGGACACTATGGGGAAGGGAGAGGGGACACTATGGGGAAGGGAGAGGTGCCACTATGGGGAAGGGAGAGGGGACACTATGGGGATGGGAGAGGGGACACTATTGGCGAAGAGAGATTGGACACTATGGGGAAGGGAGAGAGGACACTATGGGGAAGGGAGAGGGGACACTATGGGGAAGGGAGAGGTGCCACTATGGGGAAGGGAGAGGGGACACTATGGGGAAGGGAGAGAGGACACTATGGGGAAGGGAGAGGGGACACTATGGGGAAGGGAGAGGGGCCACTATGGAGAAGGGAGAGGGGACACTATGGGGAAGGGAGAGGGGACACTATGGGGAAGGGAGAGGACACACTATGGGGACGGGAGAGGACACACTATGGGGAAGGGAGAGGGGACACTATGGGGAAGGGAGAGGGGCCACTATGGAGAAGGGAGAGGGGAAACTATGGGGAAGGGAGAGGGGACACTATGGGGAAGGGAGAGGGGACACTATGGGGAAGGGAGAGGGGACACTATGGGGAAAGGAGAGGGGACACTATGGGGAAGGGAGAGGGGACACTATGGGGAAGGGAGAGGGGACACTATGGGGAAGGAAGAGGGGACTCTATGGGGAAGGGAGAGGGGCCACTATGGGGAAGGGAGAGGGGACACTATGGGGAAGGGAGAGGGGACACTATGGGGAAAGGAGAGGGGACACTATGGGGAAGGGAGAGGGGACACTATGGGGAAGGGAGAGGGGACACTATGGGGACGGGAGAGGGGACACTATGGGGAAGGGAGAGGGGACACTATAGGGAGAGGGGACACTATGGGGAAGGGAGAGGGGACACTATGGGGAAGGGAGAGGGGACACTATGGGGAGAGGGGACACTATGGGGAAGGGAGAGGGGACACTATGGGGAAGGGAGAGGGGACACTATGGGGAAGGGAGAGAGGACACTATAGGGAAGGGAGAGGGGACACTATGGGGAAGGGAGAGGGGACACTATGGGGAAGGGAGAGGGGACACTATGGGGAAGGGAGAGGGGACACTATGGGGAAGGGAGAGGGGACACTATGGGGAGAGGGGACACTATGGGGAAGGGAGAGGGGACACTATGGGGAAGGGAGAGGGGACACTATGGGGAGAGGGGACACTATGGGGAAGGGAGAGGGGCCACTATGGGGAAGGGAGAGGGGACACTATGGGGAAGGGAGAGGGAACACTATGGGGAAGGGAGAGGGGACACTATGGGGAAGGGAGAGGGGACACTATGGGGAAGGGAGAGGGGACACTATGGGGAAGGGAGAGGGGACACTATGGGGAAGGGAGAGGGGACACTATGGGGAAGGGAGAGGGGACACTATGGGGAAGGGAGAGGGGACACTATGGGGAAGGGAGAGGGGACACTATGGGGAAGGGAGAGGGGACACTATGGGGACGGGAGAGGGAACACTATAGGGAAGGGAGAGGGGACACTATGGGGAAGGGAGAGGGGCCACTATGGGGAAGGGAGAGGGGACACTATAGGGAGAGGGAGAGGGGACACTATAGGGAAGGGAGAGGGGCCACTATGGGGAAGGGAGAGGGGACACTATGGGGAAGGGAGAGGGGACACTATGGGGAAGGGAGAGGGGCCACTATGGGGAAGGGAGAGGGGACACTATGGGGAAGGGAGAGGGGACACTATGGGGAAGGGAGAGGGGACACTATGGGGAAGGGAGAGGGGCCACTATGGGGAAGGGAGAGGGGACACTATGGGGAAGGGAGAGAGGACACTATGGGGAAGGGAGAGGGGCCACTATGGGGAAGGGAGAGGGGACACTATGGGGAAGGGAGAGAGGACACTATGGGGAAGGGAGAGGGGACACTATAGGGAGAGGGAGAGGGGACACTATAGGGAAGGGAGAGGGGACACTATGGGGAAGGGAGAGGGGACACTATGGGGAAGGGAGAGGGGACACTATGGGGAAGGGAGAGGGGACACTATGGGGAAGGGAGAGGGGCCACTATGGGGAAGGGAGAGGGGACACTATGGGGAAGGGAGAGGGGACACTATGGGGAAGGGAGAGGGGACACTATGGGGAAGGGAGAGGGGACACTATGGGGAAGGGAGAGGGGACACTATGGGGAAGGGAGAGGGGCCACTATGGGGAAGGGAGAGGGGACACTATGGGGAAGGGAGAGGGGACACTATGGGGAAGGGAGAGGGGCTACTATGGGGAAGGGAGAGGGGACACTATGGGGAAGGGAGAGGGGAGACTATGGGGAAGGGAGAGGGGACACTATGGGGAAGGGAGAGGGGACACTATGGGGAAGGGAGAGGGGACACTATGGGGAAGGGAGAGGGGACACTATGGGGAAGGGAGAGGGGACACTATGGGGAAGGGAGAGGGGACACTATGGGGAAGGGAGAGGGGACACTATGGGGAAGGGAGAGGGGACACTATTGGCGAAGGGAGAGGGGCCACTATGGGGAAGGGAGAGGGAACACTATGGGGAAGGGAGAGGGGACACTATGGGGAAGGGAGAGGGGCCACTATGGGGAAGGGAAAGGGGCCACTATGGGGAAGGGAGAGGAGCCACTATGGGGAAGGGAGAGGGGACACTATGGTGAGAGGGGCCACTATGGGGAAGGGAGAGGGGACACTATGGGGAAGGGAGAGGGGACACTATGGGGAAGGGAGAGGGGACACTATGGGGAAGGGAGAGGGGACACTATGGGGAAGGGAGAGGGGACACTATGGGGAAGGGAGAGGGGCCACTATGGGGAAGGGAGAGGGGACACTATGGGGAAGGGAGAGGGGACACTATGGGGAAGGGAGAGGGGACACTATGGGGAAGGGAGAGGGGACACTATGGGGAAGGGAGAGGTGACACTATGGGGAAGGGAGAGGGGACACTATGGGGATGGGAGAGGGGACACTATTGGCGAAGAGAGATTGGACACTATGGGGAAGGGAGAGAGGACACTATGGTGAAGGGAGAGGGGACACTATGGGGAAGGGAGAGGTGCCACTATGGGGAAGGGAGAGGGGACACTATGGGGAAGGGAGAGAGGACACTATGGGGAAGGGAGAGGGGACACTATGGGGAAGGGAGAGGGGCCACTATGGAGAAGGGAGAGGGGACACTATGGGGAAGGGAGAGGGGACACTATGGGGAAGGGAGAGGGGACACTATGGGGACGGGAGAGGACACACTATGGGGAAGGGAGAGGGGACACTATGGGGAAGGGAGAGGGGCCACTATGGAGAAGGGAGAGGGGACACTATGGGGAAGGGAGAGGGGACACTATGGGGAAGGGAGAGGGGACACTATGGGGAAGGGAGAGGGGACACTATGGGGAAAGGAGAGGGGACACTATGGGGAAGGGAGAGGGGACACTATGGGGAAGGGAGAGGGGACACTATGGGGAAGGGAGAGGGGACTCTATGGGGAAGGGAGAGGGGCCACTATGGGGAAGGGAGAGGGGACACTATGGGGAAGGGAGAGGGGACACTATGGGGAAAGGAGAGGGGACACTATGGGGAAGGGAGAGGGGACACTATGGGGAAGGGAGAGGGGACACTATGGGGAAGGGAGAGGGGACACTATGGGGAAGGGAGAGGGGACACTATAGGGAGAGGGGACACTATGGGGAAGGGAGAGGGGACACTATGGGGAAGGGAGAGGGGACACTATGGGGAGAGGGGACACTATGGGGAAGGGAGAGGGGCCACTATGGGGAAGGGAGAGGGGACACTATGGGGAAGGTAGAGAGGACACTATGGGGAAGGGAGATGGGACACTATGGGGAAGGGAGAGGGGCCACTATGGGGAAGGGAGAGGGGACACTATGGGGAAGGGAGAGGGGCCACTATGGGGAAGGGAGAGAGGACACTATAGGGAAGGGAGAGTGGACACTATGGGGAAGGGAGAGGGGACACTATGGGGAAGGGAGAGGGGACACTATGGGGAAGGGAGAGGGGGCACTATGGGGAAGGGAGAGGGGCCACTATGGGGAGAGGGGACACTATGGGGAAGGGAGAGGGGACACTATGGGGAAGGGAGAGGGGACACTATGGGGAAGGGAGAGGGGACACTATGGGGAAGGGAGAGGGGACACTATGGGGAAGGGAGAGGGGCCACTATGGGGAAGGGAGAGGGGACACTATGGGGAAGGGAGAGGGGACACTATGGGGAAGGGAGAGGGGACACTATGGGGAAGGGAGAGGGGACACTATGGGGAAGGGAGAGGGGACACTATGGGGAAGGGAGAGGGGACACTATGGGGATGGGAGAGGGAACACTATGGGGAAGGGAGAGGGGACACTATGGGGAAGGGAGAGGGGCCACTATGGGGAAGGGAGAGGGGACACTATAGGGAGAGGGAGAGGGGACACTATAGGGAAGGGAGAGGGGCCACTATGGGGAAGGGAGAGGGGACACTATGGGGAAGGGAGAGGGGACACTATGGGGAAGGGAGAGGGGCCACTATGGGGAAGGGAGAGGGGACACTATGGGGAAGGGAGAGGGGACACTATGGGGAAGGGAGAGGGGCCACTATGGGGAAGGGAGAGGGGACACTATAGGGAGAGGGAGAGGGGACACTATAGGGAAGGGAGAGGGGACACTATGGGGAAGGGAGAGGGGACACTATGGGGAAGGGAGAGGGGACACTATGGGGAAGGGAGAGGGGCCACTATGGGGAAGGGAGAGGGGACACTATGGGGAAGGGAGAGAGGACACTATGGGGAAGGGAGAGGGGACACTATGGGGAAGGGAGAGGGGACACTATGGGGAAGGGAGATGGGCCACTATGGGGAAGGGAGAGGGGCCACTATGGGGAAGGGAGAGGGGACACTATGGGGAAGGGAGAGGGGACACTATGGGGAAGGGAGAGGGGACACTATGGGGAAGGGAGAGGGGCTACTATGGGGAAGGGAGAGGGGACACTATTGGTGAAGGGAGAGGGGCCACTATGGGGAAGGGAGAGGAAACACTATGGGGAAGGGAGAGGGGACACTATGGGGAAGGGAGAGGGGACACTATGGGGAAGGGAGAGGGGACACTATGGGGAAGGGAGAGGGGACACTATGGGGAAGGGAGAGGGGCCACATGGGGAAGGGAGAGGGGCCACTATGGGGAAGGGAGAGGGGACACTATGGGGAAGGGAGAGGGGACACTATGGGGAAGGGAGAGGGGACACTATGGGGAAGGGAGAGGGGCTACTATGGGGAAGGGAGAGGGGACACTATTGGCGAAGGGAGAGGGGACACTATGGGGAAGGGAGAGGGGACACTATGGGGAAGGGAGAGGACACACTATGGGGAAGGGAGAGGGGACACTATGGGGAAGGGAGAGGGGACACTATGGGGAAGGGAGAGGGGCCACTATGGAGAAGGGAGAGGGGACACTATGGGGAAGGGAGAGGGGACACTATGGGGAAGGGAGAGGGGACACTATGGGGAAGGGAGAGGGGACACTATGGGGAAAGGAGAGGGGACACTATGGGGAAGGGAGAGGGGACACTATGGGGAAGGGAGAGGGGACACTATGGGGAAGGGAGAGGGGACTCTATGGGGAAGGGAGAGGGGACACTATGGGGAAGGGAGAGGGGACACTATGGGGAAGGGAGAGGGGACACTATGGGGAAAGGAGAGGGGACACTATGGGGAAGGGAGAGGGGACACTATGGGGAAGGGAGAGGGGACACTATGGGGAAGGGAGAGGGGACACTATGGGGAAGGGAGAGGGGACACTATAGGGAGAGGGGACACTATGGGGAAGGGAGAGGGGACACTATGGGGAAGGGAGAGGGGACACTATGGGGAGAGGGGACACTATGGGGAAGGGAGAGGGGCCACTATGGGGAAGGGAGAGGGGACACTATGGGGAAGGTAGAGAGGACACTATGGGGAAGGGAGATGGGACACTATGGGGAAGGGAGAGGGGCCACTATGGGGAAGGGAGAGGGGACACTATGGGGAAGGGAGAGGGGCCACTATGGGGAAGGGAGAGAGGACACTATAGGGAAGGGAGAGGGGACACTATGGGGAAGGGAGAGGGGACACTATGGGGAAGGGAGAGGGGACACTATGGGGAAGGGAGAGGGGACACTATGGGGAAGGGAGAGGGGCCACTATGGGGAGAGGGGACACTATGGGGAAGGGAGAGGGGACACTATGGGGAAGGGAGAGGGGACACTATGGGGAGAGGGGACACTATGGGGAAGGGAGAGGGGCCACTATGGGGAAGGGAGAGGGGACACTATGGGGAAGGGAGAGGGAACACTATGGGGAAGGGAGAGGGGACACTATGGGGAAGGGAGAGGGGACACTATGGGGAAGGGAGAGGGGACACTATGGGGAAGGGAGAGGGGACACTATGGGGAAGGGAGAGGGGACACTATGGGGAAGGGAGAGGGGACACTATGGGGAAGGGAGAGGGGACACTATGGGGAAGGGAGAGGGGACACTATGGGGAAGGGAGAGGGGACACTATGGGGAAGGGAGAGGGGACACTATGGGGACGGGAGAGGGAACACTATGGGGAAGGGAGAGGGGACACTATGGGGAAGGGAGAGGGGCCACTATGGGGAAGGGAGAGGGGACACTATAGGGAGAGGGAGAGGGGACACTATAGGGAAGGGAGAGGGGCCACTATGGGGAAGGGAGAGGGGACACTATGGGGAAGGGAGAGGGGACACTATGGGGAAGGGAGAGGGGCCACTATGGGGAAGGGAGAGGGGACACTATGGGGAAGGGAGAGGGGACACTATGGGGAAGGGAGAGGGGCCACTATGGGGAAGGGAGATGGGACACTATAGGGAGAGGGAGAGGGGACACTATAGGGAAGGGAGAGGGGACACTATGGGGAAGGGAGAGGGGACACTATGGGGAAGGGAGAGGGGACACTATGGGGAAGGGAGAGGGGCCACTATGGGGAAGGGAGAGGGGACACTATGGGGAAGGGAGAGGGGACACTATGGGGAAGGGAGAGGGGACACTATGGGGAAGGGAGAGGGGACACTATGGGGAAGGGAGAGGGGCTACTATGGGGAAGGGAGAGGGGACACTATGGGGAAGGGAGAGGGGACACTATGGGGAAGGGAGAGGGGACACTATGGGGAAGGGAGAGGGGACACTATGGGGAAGGGAGAGGGGACACTATGGGGAAGGGAGAGGGGACACTATGGGGTAGGGAGAGGGGACACTATGGGGAAGGGAGAGGGGACACTATGGGGAAGGGAGAGGGGACACTATGGGGAAGGGAGAGGGGACACTATTGGCGAAGGGAGAGGGGCCACTATGGGGAAGGGAGAGGGAACACTATGGGGAAGGGAGAGGGGACACTATGGGGAAGGGAGAGGGGCCACTATGGGGAAGGGAGAGGGGCCACTATGGGGAAGGGAGAGGGGACACAATATGGAAGGGTAAGTCGTTTGGTGATCAGTAACCATATACACTGACTATACAAAACATTAGGAACACCTTCCTGACTATACAAAACATTAGGAACACCTTCCTGACTATAAAAAACATTAGGAACACCTTCCTGACTATACAAAACATTCCTGATACAGAGTCCCCCCCCCCCCCCCCCCCCCCCCCCCCCCTAGGTTCCAGAACACATAGAAACAGGGCTACGTTCCAGAACACAAAGAAACAGGGCTACGTTCCAGAACACAAAGCAACAGGGCTACGTTCCAGAACACATAGAAACAGGGCTACGTTCCAGAACACATAGAAACAGGGCAACATTCCAGAACACAAAGAAACAGGGCTACGTTCCAGAACACAAAGAAACAGGGCTAAGTACCAGAACACAAAGAAACAGGGCTACGTTCCAGAACACATAGAAACAGGGCTACGTTCCAGAACACATAGAAACAGGGCTACGTTCCAGAACACATAGAAACAGGGCAACATTCCAGAACACAAAGAAACAGGGCTACGTTCCAGAACACAAAGAAACAGGGCTAAGTACCAGAACACAAAGAAACAGGGCTACGTTCCAGAACACATAGAAACAGGGCTACGTTCCAGAACACATAGAAACAGGGCTACGTTCCAGAACACAAAGAAACAGGGCTACATTCCAGAACACAAAGAAACAGGGCTACGTTCCAGAACACAAAGAAACAGGGCTACGTTCCAGAACACAAAGAAACAGGGCTACGTTCCAGAACACAAAGAAACAGGGCTACATTCCAGAACACAAAGAAACAGGGCTACGTTCCAGAACACAAAGAAACAGGGCTACGTTCCAGAACACATAGAAACAGGGCTACGTTCCAGAACACAAAGAAACAGGGCTACGTTCCAGAACACAAAGAAACAGGGCTACGTTCCAGAACACATAGAAACAGGGCTACGTTCCAGAACACAAAGAAACAGGGCTACGTTCCAAAACACATAGAAACAGGGCTACGTTCCAGAACACATAGAAACAGGGCTACGTTCCAGAACACATAGAAACAGGGCTACGTTCCAGAACACATAGAAACAGGGCTACGTTCCAGAATACATAGAAACAGGGCAACATTCCAGAACACAAAGAAACAGGGCTACGTTCCAGAACACAAAGAAACAGGGCTACGTTCCAGAACACAAAGAAACAGGGCTACGTTCCAGAACACAAGGAAACAGGGCTACGTTCCAGACCACAAAGAAACAGGGCTACGTTCCAGAACACAAAGAAACAGGGCTACGTTCCAGAACACAAAGAAACAGGGCTACATTCCAGAACACAAGCTTCCTGCCATCCATATATACTAGGCAGTGTCAGAGGAAAGCCCATAAAATTGTCAGAGACTCCAGTCACCCAAGTCAGACTGTTCTGGCATGGCAAGCGATACCGGAGCACCAAGACATTGACTCGGTACCGTAATACCCTGTATATAGCCTCCCCATTGACTCGGGACCGGTACCCCCTGTATATAGCCTCCACATTGACTCTGTACCGTAATACCCTGTATATAGCCTCCACATTGACTCGGTACCGGTTGTCCCTGTATGTAGTCTCCACATTGACTCTGTACCGGTACCCCCTGTATATAGCCTCCCCATTGACTCGATACCGTAATACCCTGTATATAGTCTCCCCATTGACTCTGTACCGGTACCCCCTGTATATAGTCTCCACATTGACTCTGTACCGGTACCCCCTGTATATAGCCTCCACATTGACTCTGTACCGTAATACCCTGTATATAGCCTCCACATTGACTCGGTACCGGTTCTCCCTGTATATAGTCTCCACATTGACTCTGTACCGGTACCCCCTGTATATAGCCTCCCCATTGACTCGGTACCGGTGCCCCCTGTATATAGCCTCCACATTGACTCGGTACCGGTACCCCTTGTATATAGCCTCCACATTGACTCGGTACCGGTTCTCCCTGTATATAGCCTCCACATTGACTCGGTACCGGTTCTCCCTGTATATAGTCTCCACATTGACTCTGTACCGGTACCCCCTGTATGTAGCCTCCACATTGACTCTGTACCGTAACACCCTGTATATAGCCTCCACATTGACTCTGTACCGTAATACCCTGTATGTAGCCTCCACATTGACTCTGTACCGGTACCCCCTGTATATAGCCTCCACACTGACTCTGTATCGGTACCCCCTGTATATAGCCTCCACATTGACTCTGTACCAGTACCCCCTGTATATAACCTCCAAATTGACTCTGTACAGGTACCCCCTGTACATAGTCTCCACATTGACTCTGTACCGGTATCCCCTGTATATAGCCTCCACATTGACTCTGTACAGGTACCCCCTGTACATAGTCTCCACATTGACTCTGTATCAGTGTCCCCTGTATATAGCCTCCACATTGACTCTGTACCGGTACCCCCTGTATATAGCCTCCACTCTGACTCTGTATCGGTGTCCCCTGTATATAGCCTCCACCCTGACTCTGTATCGGTGTCCCCTGTATATAGCCTCCACCCTGACTCTGTATCGGTGTCCCCTGCATATAGCCTCCACCCTGACTCTGTATCGGTGTCCCCTGTATATATCCTCCACATTGACTCTGTACCGGTACCCCCTGTATATAGTCTCCACATTGACTCTGTACCGGTACCCCCTGTATATAGCCTCCACATTGACTCTGTACCGGTTCCCCCTGTATATAGCCTCCACATTGACTCTGTACCGTAATACCCTGTATATAGCCTCCACATTGACTCTGTACCGTAATACCCTGTATATAGCCTCCACACTGACTCTGTACCGTAACACCCTGTATATAGCCTCCACATTGACTCTGTACCGGTACCCCCTGTATATAGCCTCCACATTAACTCTGTACCGTAATACCCTGTATATAGCCTCCACATTGACTCTGTACCGTAATACCCTGTATATAGCCTCCACACTGACTCTGTACCGTAACACCCTGTATATAGCCTCCACATTGACTCTGTACCGGTACCCCCTGTATATAGCCTCCACATTAACTCTGTACCGTAATACCCTGTATATAGCCTCCACCCTGACTCTGTATCGGTTCCCCCTGTATATAGCCTCCACATTGACTCTGTAACGTAACACCCTGTATATAGCCTCCACATTGACTCTGTACCGTAATACCCTGTATATAGCCTCCACATTAACTCTGTACCGTAATACCCTGTATATAGCCTCCACATTGACTCGGTACCGTAATACCCTGTATATAGCCTCCACATTGACTCTGTACCGTAATACCCTGTATATAGCCTCCACCCTGACTCTGTATCGGTTTCCCCTGTATATAGCCTCCACATTGACTCTGTACCGGTACCCCCTGTATATAGCCTCCACCCTGACTCTGTATCGGTTTCCCCTGTATATAGCCTCCACATTGACTCTGTACCGTAATACCCTGTATATAGCCTCCACATTAACTCTGTACCGTAATACCCTGTATATAGCCTCCACATTGACTCTGTACTGTAATACCCTGTATATAGCCTCCACATTGACTCTGTACCGTAATACCCTGTATATAGCCTCCACATTGACTCTGTACCGGTACCCCCTGTATATAGCCTCCACATTGACTCTGTACCGGTACCCCCTGTATATAGCCTCCACATTGACTCGGTACCGTAATACCCTGTATATAGCCTCCACATTGACTCTGTACTGGTACCCCCTGTATATAGCCTCCACATTGACTCTGTACCGGTACCCCCTGTATATAGCCTCCACATTGACTCTGTACCGTAATACCCTGTATATAGCCTCCACCCTGACTCTGTATCGGTTTCCCCTGTATAAAGCCTCATTATTGAGGTTCTTATTGATGTTCTTAATGTGTTACTTTTATTATTACTTTTTATTATTACTTTTTATTTTACTTGGTAAATATTTTCTTAACTCTTTCTTGAACTGCACTGTTGGTTAATTAAGGGCTTGTAAGTATTTCACAGTACTATTGATCATTTCACGGTACTTTGTTGTATTCGACGCATGTGACTAATAAAGTTTGATTTGATTTGATGTGACTAATAAAGTTTGATTTGATTGATTTGTACATCGCAGAAAATAGTGTAAAATATTCAGGCATTCAGAAAGCATTCAGACCCCTTGACCTTTTCCACATTTTGTTACCTTACATCCTTATTCTAAAATGGGTTAAATCGCCCCCCCCCCTCATCAATCTGCACACAATACCCCACAATGACATCACAATACCCCATAATGACATCACAATACCCCATAATGACATCACAATACCCCATAATGACATCACAATACCCCATAATGACATCACAATACCCCATAATGACATCACAATACCCCATAATGACATCACAATACCCCATAATGTTGAAGCAAAAAACAAGTTTTTATACATTTTTGCAAATTGATAAAAAAAATGTATTTACATAAGTATTCAGACCCTTTGCTATGAGATTCAAAATTGAGCTCAGGTGCATCCTGTTTCCATTGATCATCCTTGAGATGTTTCTACAACTTGATTGGAGTCCACCTGTGGTAAATTCAATTGATTGGACATGATTTGGAAAGGCACACACCTGTCTATATAAAGGTCCCAACAGTTGACAGGGAATGTCAAAGCAGAAACCAAGCCATGAGGTCGAAGGAATTGTCCGTAGAGCTCTGAGACAGGATTGTGTCGAGGCACAGATCCTGGGATGGGTACCAAAACATTTCTGCAGCATTGAATGGGCCCAAGAACACAGTGGCCTCCATCATTCTTAAATAATCGTTCTTAATGATGCTAGGGGTCCCGCTACTTCCGGTGAAACTGGAGGGCGCGCAATTCAAATAAATAATCATACAAATTATGGATATTGAACATTTAGGTACATACTGTATAAGTGTCTTATAGCTTAAATTCTTGTTAATCTAACTGCACTGTCCGATTTACAGTAGCTATTACAGCAAAACCATGATTGTTTGAGGACGGCGCCCCACATCAAAATATTTTTCCACACAGGTTTCATACATTCACAAATAACAATTAAATTTTCACTTAACTTTTGAAAATCTTTCTCTGATTTGTCATCCAAAGGTTCCCAGCTATAAGATGTAGTGTTCTTAGATAAAATCCTTCTTTATGTCCCAAAAAGTCTGTTTAGTTGGCGCCATCGATTTGAGTAATCCACTCGTTCAACATGCAGAGAAAGGAGAAAGGAATCTTGTTTCAACAAGTCAAAATACATTTCTATCCACTCCTCAGATACCCTAAAATGTAATCCAACTATAACATTTCTTACAGAAAGAAGAATGTTCAATAGGAAACCGATTTTAGCAGGTGCGTAATGTCTTCATAGCGCACGCCAACACGAATTTCCTCGACCGTGTCCCTGTACTATAACTGATATTTCTTATTTATTTTTTAAGTGACAAGCCTGAAACCTTGAACATAGACTGCCGACACCCTGTGGAAGCCATAGGAATTGCATTCAGGGAGCTAATTTTCAATATGACCTTTTACTTGCGTTTCTAAGATGATGGTCTCTCTCTCAAAAAAATTCAGGTTGGTTTTTCTTTGGATTTTCTCCTTCCATATCTACTGTGTTATATTCTCCTACATTATTTTAAGATTTCTACAAACTTCAGTGTTTTCTTTCGAATGGTACCAATTATATGCATATCCTGGCTTCAGGGTCTGCGCAACAGGCAGTTTACTTTGGGCACGTCATTTAGACAGGATGTGGAGAAAAAAGGGGCCTAGCCCATGGAAGAAGTTTGGAACCACTAAGACTCTTCCTAGAGCTGGCTGCCAGGCCAAACTGAGCAACTGGGGGAGAAGGACTTTGGTCAGAGAGGTGACCAAGAACCCGATGGTCACTCTGACGGAGCTCCAGAGTTTCTCTGTGGTGATGGAAGAACATTCCAGAAGGACAACCATCTCTGCAGCACTCCACCAATCAGGCCTTTATGGTAGAGTGGCCAGACGGGAAACCACTCCTCAGTAAAAGGCACGACAGCCCACTTGTAGGGATCTCAAGTATGATCATTGGAAACAGGATGTACCTGAACTCTATTTCTCATATCAAAAGGTCTGAATAATTATGTAATTAGGTATTTCAGTTTTTTTTTATTTGAAAACATTTGCTAGAATTTCTAAAAACTGTTTTTTCGTTTCGTCATTATAGGGTATTGTGTGTAGATTGATGAGACTTAAAAAAAAAATGTAATACATTTTTTATAGAAAATGTGGAAAAAGTCAGGGGTCTTCTTTCAGAATGAACCGTATATATATATATATATATATATATATATATATATATATATATATATATATATATATATATATATACATTTTGAATTTATTAAACCTAACTAAACCTAATTAAACCTAACCTAACCCTAACGGCCAAGTTTGATGCGTTGCTCCACCAGACCATTTTGGTGGAAGGGTCTGGGAATGACATTAGGTGTAATGTGACTAATGACATCACTTTAGAGCATTTTTCCAATTCTCCGACCCTACGTGTCACCCTTTAATGACATCACTTTAGAGCATTTTTCCAATTCTCCGACCCTACGTGTCACCCTTTAATGACATCACTTTAGAGCGTTTTCCAATTCTCCGACCCAATGTGTCACCCTTTAATGACATCACTTTAGAGCGTTTTCCAATTCTCCGACCCAACGTGTCACCCTTTAATGACATCACTTTGGAGCGTTTTCCAATTCTCCGACCCAACGTGTCACCCTTTAATGACATCACTTTAGAGCGTTTTCCAATTCTCCGACCCTTTAATGACATCACTTTAGAGCGTTTTCCAATTCTCCGACCCTACGTGTCACCCTCTATAAATGGTTTGATCATATATTTATAGACAATTTATCCATTACATCTCACAGTCGTATCCCATCCACGTATCACATACAATGCAAATTAAATTACAAATTGCGTATACATGTATGTGTGTCTCTTCACAGTCCCCGTCATGACATAAGTGGTTCTTATATCTGCTTTCTGAATTTGTTTTTACTAGCTTTTTTATCTTTATTTAACTAGGCAAGTCAGTTAAGAACAAATTCTTATTTTCAAAGACGGCCTAGGAACAGTGGGTTAACTGCCTGTTCAGGGAAGAACGACAGATTTTGTACCTTGTCATTTCGGGGATTTGAACTTGCAACCTTTCGGTTACTAGTCCAACGCTCTAACCACTAGGCTACCCTGCCACTTGAGTTACAGTTACACAGACAGTTCCCATGTAGTCATGGCTCTATTTAATACTGTGTTTCACAGCCTCTGTTCTGGACCTGGGAGCTGTGAAGAGACCTCTGGTTGCATGTCTTGTCTATGTAACGATTCTCGTCTGGAGAAGGAGAAGTGGACCAAAACGCAGCGTGGTAAGTGTTCCTCATATTTTTAATTAAAACTGAACACTACACAAAAATGAAAACGAAACAGTCCCGTGTGGAAAAACACAGACACAGAAAACAATCACCCACAACTAACATGGGGAAAACAGGCTTCCTAAGTATGATTCTCAATCAGAGACAACGATCGACAGCTGCCTCTGATTGAGAACCATACCAGGCCAAACACAGAAATACAACATAGAAAAAAGAACATAGACTACCCACCCCAACTCACGTCCTGACCAAATGAACACAAAGACATCAAAAAGGAACTAAGGTCAGAAAGTGACAGTGTTGCACTGATGAGTGTCCGAACTGTGTGCCAACTGCTAGAACAACACCTCAATACCTCACACAAAGACCAATAGTGATTCAGTCAACACCTCAATACCTCACACAAAGACCAATAGTGATGTAGTCAACACCTCAATACCTCACACAAAGACCAATAGTGATGTAGTCAACACATCAACACCTCAACACCTCACACAAAGACCAATAGTGATGTAGTCAACACATCAACACCTCAACACCTCACACAAAGACCAATAGTGATGTAGTCAACACATCAATACCTCACACAAAGACCAATAGTGATGCAGTCAACACCTCAATACCTCAATACCTCACACAAAGACCAATAGTGATGCAGTCAACACATCAACACCTCAACACCTCACACAAAGACCAATAGTGATGCAGTCAACACATCAATACCTCACACAAAGACCAATAGTGATGTAGTCAACACCTCAATACCTCAACACCTCACACAAAGACCAATAGTGATGTAGTCAACACCTCAACACATCAATACCTCACACAAAGACCAATAGTGATGTAGTCAACACCTCAATACCTCAATACCTCACACAAAGACCAATAGTGATGTAGTCAACACCTCAATACCTCAATACCTCAACACAAAGACCAATAGTGATGTAGTCAACACCTCAACACCTCAATACCTCACACAAAGACCAATAGTGATGTAGTCAACACCTCAATACCTCAATACCTCACACAAAGACCAATAGTGATGCAGTCAACACATCAATACCTCACACAAAGACCAATAGTGATGTAGTCAACACCTCAATACCTCAATACCTCACACAAAGACCAATAGTGATGCAGTCAACACATCAATACCTCACACAAAGACCAATAGTGATGTAGTCAACACCTCAATACCTCACACAAAGACCAATAGTGATGTAGTCAACACATCAACACCTCAACACCTCACACAAAGACCAATAGTGATGTAGTCAACACATCAACACCTCAACACCTCACACAAAGACCAATAGTGATGTAGTCAACACATCAATACCTCACACAAAGACCAATAGTGATGCAGTCAACACCTCAATACCTCACACAAAGACCAATAGTGATGCAGTCAACACATCAACACCTCAACACCTCAACACCTCAACACCTCACACAAAGACCAATAGTGATGCAGTCAACACATCAACACCTCAACACCTCACACAAAGACCAATAGTGATGCAGTCAACACATCAACACCTCAATACCTCACACAAAGACCAATAGTGATGTAGTCAACACATCAATACCTCACACAAAGACCAATAGTGATGCAGTCAACACATCAACACATCAACATCTCACACAAAGACCAATAGTGATGCAGTCAACACCTCAATACCTCAACACCTCACACAAAGACCAATAGTGATGCAGTCAACACATCAATACCTCACACAAAGACCAATAGTGATGCAGTCAACACATCAACACATAAACATCTCACACAAAGACCAATAGTGATTTAGTCAACACATCAACACCTCAATACCTCACACACAGACTAATAGTGATGCAGTCAACACATCAACACCTTAATACCTCACACAAAGACCAATAGTGATGTAGTCAACACATCAACACCTCAATACCTCACACAAAGACCAATAGTGATGTAGTCAACACATCAATACCTCACACAAAGACCAATAGTGATTCAGTCAACACCTCAATACCTCACACAAAGACCAATAGTGATGCAGTCAACACATCAATACCTCACACAAAGACCAATAGTGATGTAGTCAACACCTCAATACCTCACACAAAGACCAATAGTGATGTAGTCAACACCTCAATACCTCACACAAAGACCAATAGTGATGTAGTCAACACATCAACACCTCAACACCTCACACAAAGACCAATAGTGATGTAGTCAACACCTCAATACCTCACACAAAGACCAATAGTGATGTAGTGAACACATCAATACCTCAATATCTCACACAAAGACCAATAGTGATGCAGTCAACACATCAACACCTCAACACCTCAACACCTCAACACCTCACACAAAGACCAATAGTGATGTAGTCAACACATCAACACATCAATACCTCACACAACGACCAATAGTGATGTAGTCAACACCTCAACACCTCAATACCTCACACAAAGACCAATAGTGATGCAGTCAACACATCAACACATCAATACCTCACACAAAGACCAATAGTGATGTAGTCAACACCTCAATACCTCAACACCTCACACAAAGACCAATAGTGATGTAGTCAACACCTCAACACCTCAATACCTCACACAAAGACCAATAGTGATGCAGTCAACACATCAACACCTCAACACCTCACACAAAGACCAATAGTGATGTAGTCAACACATCAACACATCAATACCTCACACAAAGACCAATAGTGATGCAGTCAACACCTCAATACCTCACACAAAGACCAATAGTGATGCAGTCAACACCTCAATACCTCACACAAAGACCAATAGTGATGCAGTCAACACATCAACACCTCAACATCTCACACAAAGACCAATAGTGATGCAGTCAACACATCAACACATCAACACCTCACACAAAGACCAATAGTGATGCAGTCAACACCTCAATACCTCAATACCTCACACACAGACCAATAGTGATGCAGTCAACACATCAACACCTCAATACCTCACACAAAGACCAATAGTGATGCAGTCAACACATCAACACCTCAACACCTCACACAAAGACCAATAGTGATGTAGTCAACACATCAACACCTCACACAAAGACCAATAGTGATGCAGTCAACACATCAATACCTCACACAAAGACCAATAGTGATGCAGTCAACACCTCAATACCTCACACAAAGACCAATAGTGATGTAGTCAACACATCAATACCTCACACAAAGACCAATAGTGATGTAGTCAACACATCAACACCTCAATACCTCACACAAAGACCAATAGTGATGTAGTCAACACATCAACACATCAATACCTCACACAAAGACCAATAGTGATGTAGTCAACACCTCAATACCTCACACAAAGACCAATAGTGATGTAGTCAACACATCAACACCTCAACACCTCACACAAAGACCAATAGTGATGTAGTCAACACATCAACACATCAATACCTCACACAAAGACCAATAGTGATGTAGTCAACACCTCAATACCTCAATACCTCACACAAAGACCGATAGTGATGTAGTCAACACATCAACACATCAACACCTCACACAAAGACCAATAGTGATGTAGTCAACACCTCAATACCTCACACAAAGACCAATAGTGATGCAGTCAACACCTCAATACCTCACACAAAGACCAATAGTGATGTAGTCAACACATCAATACCTCACACAAAGACCAATAGTGATGTAGTCAACACATCAACACCTCAATACCTCACACAAAGACCAATAGTGATGTAGTCAACACCTCAACACCTCACACAAAGACCAATAGTGATGTAGTCAACACATCAATACCTCACACAAAGACCAATAGTGATGCAGTCAACACATCAATACCTCACACAAAGACCAATAGTGATGCAGTCAACACATCAACACCTCAACATCTCACACAAAGACCAATAGTGATGTAGTCAACACATCAATACCTCACACAAAGACCAATAGTGATGCAGTCAACACATCAACACATCAATACCTCACACAAAGACCAATAGTGATGTAGTCAACACATCAACACATCAATACCTCAACACAAAGACCGATAGTGATGTAGTCAACACATCAACACCTCAATACCTCACACAAAGACCAATAGTGATGTAGTCAACACCTCAACACCTCAACACCTCACACAAAGACCAATAGTGATGCAGTCAACACATCAACACATCAATACCTCACACAAAGACCAATAGTGATGCAGTCAACACATCAACACATCAATACCTCACACAAAGACCAATAGTGATGTAGTCAACACATCAACATCTCACACAAAGACCAATAGTGATGTAGTCAACACATCAATACCTCACACAAAGACCAATAGTGATGTAGTCAACACATCAATACCTCACACAAAGACCAATAGTGATGTAGTCAACACCTCAACACCTCAACACCTCAACACCTCAACACCTCAACACCTCACACAAAGACCAATAGTGATGCAGTCAACACATCAACACCTCAACACCTCACACAAAGACCAATAGTGATGCAGTCAACACATCAACACCTCAACACCTCACACAAAGACCAATAGTGATGTAGTCAACACCTCAACACCTCAACACCTCACACAAAGACCAATAGTGATGCAGTCAACACATCAACACCTCAACACCTCACACAAAGACCAATAGTGATGTAGTCAACACATCAACATCTCAACACCTCACACAAAGACCAATAGTGATGTAGTCAACACATCAATACCTCAATACCTCACACAAAGACCAATAGTGATGCAGTCAACACCTCAACACCTCAATACCTCACACAAAGACCAATAGTGATGCAGTCAACACCTCAACACCTCACACAAAGACCAATAGTGATGTAGTCAACACATCAACACATCAATACCTCACACAAAGACCAATAGTGATGTAGTCAACACATCAACACCTCAATACCTCACACACAGACCAATAGTGATGCAGTCAACACATCAACACATCAATACCTCACACAAAGACCAATAGTGATGCAGTCAACACATCAATACCTCACACAAAGACCAATAGTGATGTAGTCAACACATCAACACCTCAATACCTCACACAAAGACCAATAGTGATGTAGTCAACACATCAACACCTCAACACAAAGACCAATAGTGATGCAGTCAACACCTCAACACATCAACACCTCACACAAAGACCAATAGTGTTGTAGTCAATCTCTCCTCAACTTTGAGCCAGGATAGATTGACATGCGTTCCCTCCTCAACTTTGAGCCAGGATAGATTGACATGCGTGTTACTGACATTCACCCACCGCGTGTATCTATGTTTATTACGTGCTGCTCTGTTCTGCACCAACTGCAATTCCTTATGTCCTTCTTTTGCCGCACCTGACCACACAGGTGTGACAAAACTAGGGCCTGTATGAGCCGTCCGGTCGACTGAGATATCAAGAAAGCTGCAGGTAGCCTAGTGGTTAGAGCGTTGGGCCAGTAACTGGACAGACCTCTCCCCATTTTAGTAACCATTAAGTCTATACGTTTGGCTTGCTATCTAGGGTGACGCTCATAACGGTGACCTGCAGCCTTGGAGACAGTCCTGTGGTATCGCTGTAGGGTCAGTGGTCAGGGGTTGTTTAACGGTGGCCTCCAGGCCTGCAGCCTTGGAGACAGTCCTATGGTATCGCTGTAGGGTCAGGGGTCAAGGGTTAGGTACCTTCTCCTGCTGTTTAACGGTGGCTTCCAGGCTTGCGGTCTTGGAGACAGTCCGGTGGTATCGCTGTAGGACGGTCTGTTGCTGCTGGTGAGCTCTCTGGAGACGCAGCAACTCCTTTTCACTGTCATTCTTCTGGAAGGTGGAGAGGATGTCAACATCAGAGCCATGAAGGTTTCGTACATAAGGTGACAGCTGGACAGAGTTTAGAGTTGTGTGTGTCTGTGTGTCTGCTCACCCTGATCAGATCATTCTGTAGCTGTTGTATCTTGTCTCTCTGAGCTGAAGCCTTGCTGCTCTCACTGGCCAGCTTAAACTTCAGAGAGGCTGGAGGTACACACACACACAACACAATCTGTCAACACACACACACACACACACACAACACAATCTGTCAACACACACACACACAACACAATCTGTCAACACACACACACACACACACACACACACACACACACACACACACACACACACACACACACACACACACACACACACACACACACACACACACACACAACACAATCTGTAAACACACACATACAACACAATCTGTCAACACACACAACACAGTCTGTCAACACACACAACACAGTCTGTCAACACACACAACACAGTCTGTCAACACACACAACACAGTCTGTCAACACACACAACACAATCTGTCAACACACACAACACAGTCTGTCAACACATAAAAAACTGTCTACACATCCAGGACTGTAGCATTTTAAAGTGGCAACATGAATCTTATTAAAATCTGTACGTCTACAGGAAGAATATCACACTTTTATTTAGATTTTCTGACAAGCGATTCATTTACATATGGTCATTTTCACATTTTCATAATTTCAGAGAATGTTTGACGCACAGTAGACTTCCACAGTGGTGGGAGTGGGAAGGCACAGTAGACTTCCACAGTGGTGGGAGTGGGAAGGCACAGTAGACTTCCACAGTGGTGGGAGTGGGAAGGCACAGTAGACTTCCACAGTGGTGGGAGTGGGAAGGCACAGTAGACTTCCACAGTGGTGGGAGTGGGAAGGCAGCCGTGCGTCAATAGACATTAAAATAAACCTAATCAAAACATATACGCAGACCGGTGTGCCATAGCCAATCAGAGCTACGGTAGGCCTATATGCAAATAACCCCTTTTACCACACAGGCCGGCTATCATTGACTTTGAACTGGACTGTGTGTTTACAGGCGGTAGTAACAGCTTTTGACATTCTTGATCATAGTCGGCTGTGTTTTTATGGCTTTACACTCCCTGCTATAATGTGGATAAAGAGCTACTTGTCTAACAGAAACACAGAGGGTGTTCTTCAATGGAAGCCTCTCCAACATAATCCAGGTAGAATCAGGAATTCCTGAGGGAACACAGTGTGTTGGGAAATCTGTGAAAGTATTGTAATGTTTTAAAAATGTATAAACTGCCTTAATTTACCTGGACCCCAGGAAGAGTAGCTGCTGCCTTGGCAGGAACTAATAGGGATCCATAATTAACCCCAGGAAGAGTAGCTGCTGCCTTGGCAGGAACTAATAGGGATCCATAATTAACCCCAGGAAGAGTAGCTGCTGCCTTGGCAGGAACTAATGGGGATCCATAATAAACCCCAGGAAGAGTAGCTGCTGCCTTGGCAGGAACTAATGGGGATCCATAATAAACCCCAGGAAGATAAGCTGCTGCCTTGGCAGGAACTAATGGGGATCCATAATAAACCCCAGGAAGAGTAGCTGCTGCCTTGGCAGGAACTAATGGGGATCCTTAATAAACCCCAGGAAGAGTAGCTGCTGCCTTGGCAGGAACTAATGGGGATCCATAATTAACCCCAAGAAGAGGAGCTGCTGCCTTGGCAGGAACTAATGGGGATCCGTAATAAACTCATAAACAAAAACAGAGAGATTTTAGATCGTTAGAACACATTTACCCAAAGACACAAAAATCACCTGAATGGATTTCTGTAAATATGTAAATACCACGGGAGTTCTCTTACATTTGGGAACTTCACAGTCCTATTGATCAAACAACCATGACAAGGTGGGATATCTTCACATCAACAACAACAACAACAACACCAACAACTAATGACAGACAGAACTAGATGAGCTCAAATCGAATAGGGAACATTAGATGAACGTTTTCAGCTAGTTGGCCGTCAACATTGAATCAAATCAAAGTTTATTGGTCATAAATGAAGGGGAGTAGCAGCCCGCTCGTCATTCTGCAGCTATAGATATTCTGATTGGCTGTTCGTTTCAGATCTGGAAAGGAGTTAAAAAGCTGTCAGTTCCACGTTAACATTCAAACTGAGTTTCTGCTGAGTCAGAGCAGAACAACAGGACATCTCCAAATCTGCTGTTTGATCTGAAGTATCAGTTTCAAAGGCTTCCTAAAGCCGGACAGATTTCAACTAAATGTCAAGACTGAGAAGCACATTACAAAAATACTGAGTAAATCCTTATTATCTAAGCCCACTGACTGAACAATTGACTGACTGCTACGCAAACTCCTTCCCTATGTATGGGCACAAATATAGCGCACTATATAGGGAATAGGGTGCCATTTGGGATAGGGGATAGAGCTGGTGTTTGTGCTTTGATGGCCTCAGACAGTCTTTTGAAGCATCCCTCAGTGAAGTGTGTGTGTGTGTGTGTGTGTGTGTGTGTGTGTGTGTGTGTGTGTGTGTGGACTTCCAGTCAGTCGTCCTTTGGTTACAGACTGTCCTTCAGATGATAAGCACAGCGGCTGGCCATCCCTTATCAAAACCCAGGCCCAGATGTGTGTGTGTGTGTGTGTGTGTGTGTGTGTGTGTGTGTGTGCGTGCGTGCGTGCGTGCGTGCGTGCCAGCGTGTGTGAGAGTGCACACCCATATCCTCAGTGAGCTTATCAGAGCCCTGACAGGATAATAAGGATTAGCAACAACAGACAGACCCACAGAGGATCAGTTTACCTCACAACTTCAGGAAAAAAATTTAACTTAACAACTTCTCAAGAAATGAACCTGTCTGCTGCCATGACAACCAGAAGTTATTGAGACGGTTGGTTGGAAAAGTAAACTTTCTTGGCTCCCACATCAATAATTATACGAGGCCATTTCCTGTACATTGGGACCAGTTGCTGGACTGAACCATGTGGAGAGATTATATCTAAGTGCAGAGGGAAGGTGGGGTCAGCGTGATATTGTGATGCTTGTGCGTTTACATGGTATTATTATGTAAAAAAAGGGTGTACCTATCCGGTCAGCGATCTCTGCCTTGGTCATGACGTCTACATCAGTATCGTCCAATAGGTGGCGCCCTAGGTCCTGGTGCAGCGTGAGATCACTGCGGAGTTGGCTGTTGTCCGTCCCCAAGGTTACCACCTGGGTCCTCAGGGCTATGATGTCCTCCGCCATTTTACGCATCGCTGTCCGGTAGTTCTCCACTTCCTAGGGGGCAGAGAAACAGGCAGGAGTGGGCAGAGAAACAGGCAGGAGGGGGACAGAGAAAACAGGCAGGGGGGACAGAGAAACAGGCAGGGGGGGACAGAGAAACAGGCAGGGGTGGGCAGAGAAACAGGCAGGGGGGGACAGAGAAACAGGCAGGGGGGGACAAAGAAACAGGCAGGGGGGGACAGAGAAACAGGCAGGGGGGGGGACAGAGAAACAGGCAGGGGTGGGCAGAGAAACAGGCAGGGGGGGACAGAGAAACAGGCAGGGGGGGACAGAGAAACAGGCAGGGGTGGGCAGAGAAACAGGCAGGGGGGGACAGAGAAACAGGCAGGGGGGGACAAAGAAACAGGCAGGGGGTGGACAGAGAAAGAGGCAGGGGGGGGGACAGAGAAACAGGCAGGGGTGGGCAGAGAAACAGGCAGGGGGGGGACAGAGAAACAGGCAAGGGGGACAGAGAAACAGGCAGGGGGGACAGAGAAACAGGCAGGAGGGGGACAGAGAAACAGGCAGGGGGGGACAGAGAAACAGGCAGGGAGGACAGAGAAACAGGCAGGGAGGGGGGACAGAGAAACAGGCAGGGGGGGGACAGAGAAACAGGCAGGGGTGGGCAGAGAAACAGGCAGGGGGGGGACAGAGAAACAGGCAAGGGGGACAGAGAAACAGGCAGGGGGGACAGAGAAACAGGCAGGAGGGGGACAGAGAAACAGGCAGGGGGGGGACAGAGAAACAGGCAGGGAGGACAGAGAAACAGGCAGGGAGGGGGGACAGAGAAACAGGCAGGGGGGGACAGAGGTATAGTAGCAGGGATGACACCAACTCATCATAACGTTCAGATACTGTGATGTCAGCAGGGGTCTTCGCCATTTTCCGGTCATCTATATATACTAAACAAAAATATAAACGCAACAATTAAAGTGTTGGTCCCATGTTTCATGAGCTGAAATAATAGATCCCAGAAATGTTCCATACACACAAAAAGCTTATTTCTTATAACGCTCTAACCATTAGGCTACCCTGCTACCCCAGTTGCATTGTTAGGAGCTAGTTACATTGTTAGGAGCTAGTTAGCTTAGCTAGTTGCATTGTTAGGATCTAGTTAGCTTAGCTAGTTCTATTGTTAGGAGCTAGTTACATTGTTAGGAGCTAGTTAGCTTAGCTAGTTACATTGTTAGGAGCTAGTTAGCTTAGCTAGTTGCATTGTTAGGAGCTAGTTACATTGTTAGGAGCTAGTTAACTTAGCTAGTTGCATTGTTAGGAGCTAGTTACATTGTTAGGAGCTAGTTAGTAAATCAGTGCTGGGAGGTGTGTTCTTCACCTCTGATAGGCTTTTAGTGCTTCCGTTGCCCTAGTTCTTTCAGCGACAGCTGTCACTTGATTATCTTACCTACTTATTTACAGATTATCTAATTTTGGTAACTATGTGTGTGTTTTCGATAACCTGTTCGCTCCTCTCCCTGTAGGTTTTACAGACCCCCCCCCCCCCCCCCCCCCCCCTCCCTTGGCTGCAACCCTTCTAATTTCGTGTACCCTACGCGCACAACCCATGTGGAATACATAGTATTCCTGGCAGCATTTGGAACTGCCGATCTGGTACAATAAGGCTCATCTCAGTTCATCTCAGCCTATGCTGTCCTTCAGTCCTTAGACTTTTTGGCCCTGAGAAATGTATTACCTCAGCACACTACTACTCCAGCTGCTCTGTCTTCATCTGATTATGTGTTCTCTCATAGTCCGAGATCATCTGGTTGTCGCAGTGCGGGGCACAGAGCTACTCATTTCTCCGAAGTGGAGATTTTCTCTTTTCTCCCTCTCTCACCTGTCCATCTCCTCATTTGAATTCCTGGCTGTCACTGTCTCCTGTCCACTCAAACGTAACATTGTTGTCATCTATCGCCCACCAGGTGCCCTTGGAGAGTTCCTCAATGAGCTTGACACCTTGATAAGCTAATTTCACTACGATGGCTCACCACTCATCGTACTGGGTGACTTCAATTAATTTCTTTGCACTTATTTTCTCTTTTGACCTCACCTTTTCCCAATCCCCTCCCACTCAGAAGGCAGGCAATATGACCTCATCTTCGCTAGAGGCAGTTCGCCTACTAATCTCACTGCAACCCCCCCATGTCTCTGATCACTACTTAATTTCCTTTTCAAAATTTGTTTTTGATACTGTTGCAAAGCTAACTAAAATCAGCATTCCCCAAGTGAGGATGGCTTTCACTTCAGCAGTAATAAATTAATGAACTTCTTTGAGGAAAAGATCATGATCATTAGCAAGCAAAGTACGGACTCCTCTTCAAATCTGCATATTCCTCCAAAGCTCCTCTTCTCTCTATACACCAAGTTACTCAGCTCTGTCATATCCTCACATGGTCTCTCCTATCACTGCTATGAGGATGGATCTCTCCTCTTCTCTCTTTCTCTGCAAACATCAAAGAAGTGACTAGCTATTGCATGCTCATGCTCTACGTCATCAGTCGAGAACAGGAAGCAGCGCAGATCCTAATGCTCTACGACATCTGTAGAGAACAGGAAGCAGCGCAGGTCCTAATGCTCTACGACATCTGTAGAGAACAGGAAGCGGCGCAGGTCCTAATGCTCTACGACATCTGTAGAGAACAGGAAGCGGCGCAGGTTCTAATGCTCTACGACATCTGTAGAGAACAGGAAGCGGCGCAGGTCTTAATGCTCTACGACATCTGTAGAGAACAGGAAGCGGTGCAGGTTCTAATGCTCTACGACATCTTTAGAGAACAGGAAGCGGCGCAGGTCCTAATGCTCTACGACATCTGTAGAGAACAGGAAGCGGCGCAGGTCCTAATGTTCTACGACATCTGTAGAGAACAGGAAGCGGCGCAGGTCCTAATGCTCTACGACATCTGTAGAGAACAGGAAGCGGCGCAGGTCCTAATGCTCTACGACATCTGTAGAGAACAGGAAGCGGCGCAGGTTCTAATGCTCTACGACATCTGTAGAGAACAGGAAGCGGCGCAGGTCCTAATGCTCTACGACATCTGTAGAGAACAGGAAGCGGCGCAGGTTCTAATGCTCTACGACATATGTAGAGAACAGGAAGCGGTGCAGGTCCTTATACAGGCACCAAAAAAATAACACAACTTATCTTTTCCCGCTAGCACTAACTTTCCTGGTAAATACTTTGTTGAGGGAAAATGTACTTGATACGATTGTGACATGTTGTTGTCTCACCTAGCTATCTTAAGATGAATGCACTAATTGTAAATCTCTCTTGATTAGAGCTTCTGCTTAATGACTAACATGTACAAATGTGACAGCATGTGTTTCCTGCATCAGGTAACCTAACCTATTTAGTGTAATCTAATTCACCACCACTAGATGTCTCTAGAGTCCCAGCATCTGCTTTCAGAGTGCAGCAGATCTAATGCATGGCTATGGGCCTGGCAGGACAACAAATCTGTCAGAGTTTCTGGTCTCACTGCACCAAACAAGATGAGCCAACCATCCCAGCTACAGCAGAAACACGTGTTTTACAATTAGTCACAAGGCTCAATGTCTGCATAATTAATACTCCTAATTTCTCCAGGTTTCCATTTAATCTCTTTAGGTGTGAGATATGGTTGTTAGAAGGTTGTTCAGAGGACATGACAGAGGACTGGCTGGCTGGTTGGCAGGATGGCTGGCTGGCTGGCTGGCTGGTTGGCAGGATGGCTGGCTGGCTGGCTGGCAAGATGGCTGGCTGGCTGGCTGGCTGGCAGGATGGCTAGCTGGCTGGATGGCTGGTTGGCAGGATGGCTGGCTGGCTGGCCTGGTTGGCAGGCTGGCTGGTTGGCTGGTTGGCAGGCTGGCTGGCTGGTTGGCTGGTTGGCTGGCTGCGGTACATTGTAACATAATCCTCCCTGTTCTACCACCACCCCTTAGTTCCAGCGTAAACATAAGACCCTGTCCTGCCTGATATCCAGGGAACCTGTCCTTTTACCATGGGAAAACAGCAGCGACACAGAGAGACGGCTCACATGGCAGGACACAATATAATTATCCTAGTACACCTCAGTTCACATGGCAAGCAGTCACACTGATGGACAGGTGTCATTCAGTCGCGTTATAATCACCTTGTCGTTTAGTCTGAGCACCTTGAAAATCAGGATGGAACATGAAGTTTATCTTGAGTAAAAGCGTATTTTCCATCATGAATACAATCCATACAGCATAATGACGGATCCATTCCATCATGAATACAATCCATACAGCATAATGACGGATCCATTCCATCATGAATACAATCCATACAGCATGATGACGGATCCATTCCATCATGAATACAATCCATACAGCATAATGACGGATCCATTCCATCATGAATACAATCCATACAGCATAATGACTGATCCATTCCATCATGAATACAATCCATACAGCATAATGACGGATCCATTCCATCATGAATACAATCCATACAGCATAATGACGGATACATTCCATCATGAATACAATCCATACAGCATAATGACGGATCCATTCCATCATGAATACAATCCATACAGCATAATGACGGATCCATTCCATCATGAATACAATCCATACAGCATAATGACGGATCCATTCCATCATGAATACAATCCATACAGCATAATGACGGATCCATTCCATCATGAATACAATCCATACAGCATGATGACGGATCCATTCCATCATGAATACAATCCATACAGCATAATGACGGATCCATTCCATCATGAATACAATCCATACAGCATGATGACGGATCCATTCCATCATGAATACAATCCATACAGCATAATGACGGATCCATTCCATCATGAATACAATCCATACAGCATAATGACGGATCCATTCCATCATGAATACAATCCATACAGCATAATGACGGATCCATTACATCATGAATACAATCCATACAGCATGATGACGGATCCATTCCATCATGAATACAATCCATACAGCATAATGACGGATCCATTCCATCATGAATACAATCCATACAGCATAATGACGGATCCATTCCATCATGAATACAATCCATACAGCATAATGACGGATCCATTCCATCATGAATACAATCCATACAGCATAATGACGGATCCATTCCATCATGAATACAATCCATACAGCATAATGACGGATCCATTCCATCATGAATACAATCCATACAGCATAATGACGGATCCATTCCATCATGAATACAATCCATACAGCATAATGACGGATCCATTCCATCATGAATACAATCCATACAGCATAATGACGGATCCATTCCATCATGAATACAATCCATACAGCATAATGACGGATCCATTCCATCATGAATACAATCCATACAGCATAATGACGGATACATTCCATCATGAATACAATCCATACAGCATTATGACTGATCCATTCCATCATGAATACAATCCATACAGCATTATGACTGATCCATTCCATCATGAATACAATCCATACAGCATAATGACTGATCCATTCCATCATGAATACAATCCATACAGCATAATGACGGATCCATTCCATCATGAATACAATCCATACAGCATAATGACGGATCCATTCCATCATGAATACAATCCATACAGCATAATGACGGATCCATTCCATCATGAATAAACAGATTCACAGATTTACTTCACCATTTCTAATGTGATTATATTGTTCTGATTCTGTGTCTTCAGCATTATAACCACCTGTTACGGTTGACTGACCCATACAGCATTATAACCACCTGTTACTGTTGACTGACCCATGCATCATTATAACAACCTGTTACTGTTGACTGACCCATGCAGCATTATAACCACCTGTTACTGTTGACTGACCCATGCATCATTATAACAACCTGTTACTGTTGACTGATCCATGCAGCATTATAACCACCTGCAGACTGTTGACTAACCCATGCAGTATTATAACCACCTGCAGACTGCTACTGTTGACTGACCCATGCATCATTATAACAACCTGTTACTGTTGACTGATCCATGCAGCATTATAACCACCTGTTACTGTTGACTGATCCATGCAGCATTATAACAACCTGTTACTGTTGACTGATCCATGCAGCATTATAACCACCTGTTACTGTTGACTGATCCATGCAGCATTATAACCACCTGTTACTGTTGACTGATCCATGCAGCATTATAACCACCTGTTACTGTTGACTGACCCATGCAGCATTATAACCACCTGTTACTGTTGACTGATCCATGCAGCATTATAACCACCTGTTACTGTTGACTGATCCATGCAGCATTATAACCACCTGTTACTGTTGACTGACCCATGCAGCATTATAACCACCTGTTACTGTTGACTGATCCATGCAGCATTATAACCACCTGCAGACTGCTACTGTTGACTGATCCATGCAGCATTATAACCACCTGTTACTGTTGACTGACCCATGCAGCATTATAACCACCTGTTACTGTTGACTGACCCATGCAGCATTATAACCACCTGTTACTGTTGACTGACCCATGCAGCATTATAACCACCTGCAGACTGCTACTGTTGACTGATCCATGCAGCATTATAACCACCTGTTACTGTTGACTGACCCATGCAGCATTATAACCACCTGTTACTGTTGACTGATCCATGCAGCATTATAACCACCTGTTACTGTTGACTAATCCATGCAGCATTATAACCACCTGTTACTGTTGACTGACCCATGCAGCATTATAACCACCTGCAGACTGCTACTGTTGACTGATCCATGCAGCATTATAACAACCTGTTACTGTTGACTGATCCATGCAGCATTATAACCACCTGTTACTGTTGACTGATCCATGCAGCATTATAACCACCTGCAGACTGCTACTGTTGACTGATCCATGCAGCATTATAACCACCTGTTACTGTTGACTGATCCATGCAGCATTATAACCACCTGTTACTGTTGACTGACCCATGCAGCATTATAACCACCTGTTACTGTTGACTGACCCATGCAGCATTATAACCACCTGCAGACTGCTACTGTTGACTGATCCATGCAGCATTATAACCACCTGTTGCTGTTGACTGACCCATGCAGCATTATAACCACCTGTTACTGTTGACTGATCCATGCAGCATTATAACCACCTGTTACTGTTGACTAATCCATGCAGCATTATAACCACCTGTTACTGTTGACTGACCCATGCAGCATTATAACCACCTGCAGACTGCTACTGTTGACTGATCTATGCAGCATTATAACAACCTGTTACTGTTGACTGATCCATGCAGCATTATAACCACCTGTTACTGTTGACTGATCCATGCAGCATTATAACCACCTGTTACTGTTGACTGACCCATGCAGCAGAGTGGAGGAGGAAGGAGTATGGGGAGAGGAGGAAGAGGAGGAGGAAGGAGTATGGGGAGAGGAGGGTGGAGGAGGAAGGAGTATGGGGAGAGGAAGAAGAAGAGGAGGAAGGAGTATGGGGAGAGAAGGAGGAGGAGGAGAGGAAGAGGAGGAGGAAGGAGTATGGGGAGAGGAGGGAGGAGGAGGAAGCAGAATGGGGAGAGGAGGAGTAGGAAGGAGTATGGGGAGAGGAGGAGGAGGAGGAAGGAGTATGGGGAGAGGAGGAGGAGGAAGTATAGGGAGAGGAGGAGGAGGGAGTATGGGTAGAGGAGGAAGAAGAGGAGGAAGGAGTATGGGGAGAGGAGGGAGGAGGAGGAAGGAGTATGGGGAGAGGAGGATGAGGAGGAGGAAGGAGTATGGGGAGAGGAGGAGGAGGAGGAGGAGGAGGAAGGAGTATGGGGAGAGGACGAGGAGGGAGTAAGGGGAGAGGAGGGGGAGGGAGTATGGGGAGAGGAGGAGGAGGAGGAAGGAGTATGGGGAGAGGAGGAAGAGGAGGAAGAGGAGCAGGAAGGAGTATGGGGAGAGAAGGAAGGTGTATGGGGAGAGGAGGAGGAGGAGGAGAGGAAGAGGAGGAGGAAGGAGTATGGGGAGAAGAGGAGGAGGATGAGAAAGTAGTTTGGGGAGAGGAGGAGGAAGGAGTATGGGGAGAGGAGGAGGAGGAAGGAGTATGGGGAGAGAACGAGGGAGGACGAGGGAGGGGTATGGGGTGAGGAGGAGGAGGAAGGTGTATGGGGAGAGGAGGAAGGAGGAGTATGGGGAGAGGACGAGGAAGGAGTATGGGGAGAGGAGGAGGAGGAAGGAGTATTGGGAGAGGAGGAGGAGGAAGGAGTATTGGGAGAGGAGGAGGAGGGAGTATTGGGAGAGGAGGAGGAGGAAGGAGGATTGGGAGAGGAGGAGGGAGGGGTATGGGGAGATGAGGAGGAGGAGGAAGGAGTATTGGGAGAGGAGGAAGAGGAGGGAGTATGGGGAGAGGAGGAAGGAGGAGTATGGGGAGAGGAGGAGGTAGGGGTATGGGGAGAGGAGGAGGGAGGGGTATGGGGAGAGGAGAAGGAGGAGGAAGGAGTATTGGGAGAGTAGGAGGAAGGAGTATTGGGTGAGGAGGAGGAGGAGGGAGTATGGGGAGAGGAGGAGGAGGGAGAATGGGGAGAGGAGGAGGAGGAGGAAGGAGTATTGGGAGAGGAGGAGGAGGAAGGAGTATTGGGAGAGGAGGAGGAGGAAGGAGTTTTGGGATATGACGAGGAGGAGGGAGTATGGGGAGAGGAGGAGGAGGAGGCAGTATAGGGAGAGGAGGAGGAGGAGGAGGGAGGGGTATGGGGAGATGAGGAGGAGGAGGAGGGAGTATAGGGAGAGGAGGAGGAAGGAGTATTGGGAGAGGAGGAGGAGGAGGGAGGGGTATGGGGAGATGAGGAGGAGGAGGAGGAGGAGGAGGAGGGAGTATGGGGAGAGGAGGAGGGAGGGGTATGGGGAGATGAGGACGGAGGGGTATGGGGAGAGGAGGAGGAGGAAGGAGTATTGGGAGAGGAGGAGGAGGGAGGAGGAGGAGGGAGTGGTTGGGTGGTAGTAGCCCCCTGAGACCTGGGGATGAAATTGAGCGTCTAATTGAAAGGGCACAAGGTGACAATCATATGACTGCAGATGAGACAGGGGACGGGCGGAGGCTCACCAGGGGGTTGGGGGTACGGGGATGGGAGACGGGGAGATGACGAGAGAGTGAGGGAGGGCTGTGATGGGGGAGCAAGGGGATATAGTGGGAGGGAGGAGTGGATGAGGGGGTCCTGTGATGAGAAGTGTGTGAGGGGGTCTCTCCCTCCCTCTCTCTCTCTCTCCCTTCTCTCCTTCTGCTTTGAAGACACAACAGGATGGAGGCCTCACTGCAGCCTGTCGCTCCAGGACAATAACATCACAAACAGATGGCAGTCAGCTCGCTCCCTGGGAGGCTATATGATGAAAGGGTGTGTGTGTGTGTGTGTGTGTGTGTGTGTGTGTGTGTGTGTGTGTGTGTGTGTGTGTGTGTGTGTGTGTGTGTGTGTGTGTGTGTGCTGGTATGAACATAAGGGTAAAGGTATTACAAAGGCAACATATTCTTTACAACTAATGTTTTGAAGTATAATAACGTGCCGATCTGGTCCCATTAAATCCAGGCTAAATGGGTCTAAAATCAACATGATTGGTCAATATCCTCACTACTAAGACATATGACTAGAGTATAGAATGAGGCCAACAACATGATTGGTCAATATCCTCACTACTAAGACATATGACTAGAGTATAGAATGAGGCCAACAACAGGATTGGTCAATATCCTCACTACTAAGACATATGACTAGAGTATAGAATGAGGCCAACAACATGATTGGTCAATATCCTCACTACTAAGACATATGACTAGAGTATAGAATGAGGCCAACAACATGATTGGTCAATATCCTCACTACTAAGACATATAACTAGAGTATAGAATGAGGCCAACAACATGATTGGTCAATATCCTCACTACTAAGACATATGACTAGAGTATAGAATGAGGCCAACAACATGATTGGTCAATATCCTCACTACTAAGACATATGACTAGAGTATAGAATGAGGCCAACAACATGATTGGTCAATATCCTCACTACTAAGACATATGACTAGAGTATAGAATGAGGCCAACAACATGATTGGTCAATATCCTCGTTACTAAGACATATTTTATTTATTTATTTATTTATTTTACCTTTATTTAACCAGGTAGGCAAGTTGAGAACAAGTTCTCATTTACAATTGCGACCTGGCCAAGATAAAGCAAAGCAGTTCGAAAGATACAACGACACAGAGTTACACATGGAGTAAAACAAACATACAGTCAATAATACAGTATAAACAAGTCTATATACAATGTGAGCAAATGAGGTGAGATAAGGGAGGTAAAGGCAAAAAAGGCCATGGTGGCAAGGTAAATACAATATAGCAAGTAAAACACTGGAATGGTAGTTTTGCAATGGAAGAATGTGCAAAGTAGAAATAAAAATAATGGGGTGCAAAGGAGCAAAATAAATAAATTAATTAAATACAGTAGGGAAAGAGGTTGTTGTTTGGGCTAAATTATAGGTGGGCTATGTACAGGTGCAGTAATCTGTGAGCTGCTCTGACAGTTGGTGCTTAAAGCTAGTGAGGGAGATAAGTGTTTCCAGTTTCAGAGATTTTTGTAGTTCGTTCCAGTCATTGGCAGCAGAGAACTGGAAAGAGAGGCGGCCAAAGAAAGAATTGGTTTTGGGGGTGACTAGAGAGATATACCTGCTGGAGCGTGTGCTACAGGTGGGAGATGCAATGGTGACCAGCGAGCTGAGATAAGGGGGGGACTTTACCTAGCAGGGTCTTGTAGATGACATGGAGCCAGTGGGTTTGGTGACGAGTATGAAGCGAGGGCAGGCCAACGAGAGCGTACAGGTCGCAATGGTGGGTAGTATATGGGGCTTTGGTGACAAAACGGATTGCACTGTGATAGACTGCATCCAATTTGTTGAGTAGGGTATTGGAGGCTATTTTGTAAATGACATCGCCAAAGTTGAGGATTGGTAGGATGGTCAGTTTTACAAGGGTATGTTTGGCAGCATGAGTGAAGGATGCTTTGTTGCGAAATAGGAAGCCAATTCTAGATTTAACTTTGGATTGGAGATGTTTGATATGGGTCTGGAAGGAGAGTTTACAGTCTAACCAGACACCTAAGTATTTGTAGTTGTCCACGTATTCTAAGTCAGAGCCGTCCAGAGTAGTGATGTTGGACGGGCGGGCAGGTGTAGGTAGCGATCGGTTGAAGAGCATGCATTTAGTTTTACTTGTATTTAAGAGCAATTGGAGGCCACTGAAGGAGAGTTGTATGGCATTGAAGCTTGCCTGGAGGGTTGTTAACACAGTGTCCAAAGAAGGGCCGGAAGTATACAGAATATGACTAGAGTATAGAATGAGGCCAACAACATGATTGGTCAGTATCCTCGTTATTAAGACATATGACTAGAGTATAGAATGAGGCCAACAACATGATTGATCAGTATCCTCATTTACTAAGACATATGACTAGAGTATAGAATGAGGCCAACAACATGATTGATCAGTATCCTCATTTACTAAGACATATGACTAGAGTATAGAATGAGGCCAACAACATGATTGATCAATATCCTCGTTACTAAGACATATGACTACAGTATAGAATGAGGCCAACAGCATGAGATTTGATGCCGTTAACACCTCGTCCACTAGCACCAGAAGGTGTCTCATCAACATGTTTTCTCTCTAGCAGTTCAGACACACAGTGTCTGAATGTTCGACTATTCTATCGGCAGCCATGTTGATCTCATTGGAGGAGCTATACACCATTTCAGACTGTCTGAATCCCACAGCCTCCAGTGTCCCTATGGGCTCCCTATGGGCTCCCTCAACAAGCCTCCCCGTGGATCGCCTAGTTGGCCTTTCAGTCTTCGTTCTTCCCTGAATAACTAACCAGCACACAGACACAGAAGTCTCTTGGCAGCCTAGGGGAATTTACCATCTGCAAACCAGCCTCCTAGTTCTACGCCAGGGGCCGGAGACGAGGGCTGTCTCTCAGACACAGAGGATTTCAGAGGAGAGTCAGGCAACCAGCCCAATAGCACATCTCTCACTCCTCATTGAGGACCGGTCTAGTGATTTTGAAGAGTGGTTTGTGAGGGTATAGATGCTTTACTCACTTTGCTTTGAAGGTCATCCTCAAAGTCAGGGAGAGGAGCTCTGATGATACGGAAAGGAAAAAAAACATTTAGATGATCATCAAAATACAATACTCAGCAACAAATTAATATTTGGTGACCATTGTACCACTACGTATCAATATTAAAGACCATTTTGACAAACTGTGTTACAGGAGTTATTACCTTTTGTGTGGAGTGTGTTTCTGATACGTCTGGTTGATACGTCTGTTGCCCTGTGGCTCCTCTGTTTCCCCAGCTGGAGCTGTAGTGGTGTTGTCTGGGAGGATCCGGGCCAGGGCATCGTATGACGGTAGACTGGGACCATCCTTCTGGGGAAAGAAAGAAGAATGAAAATCACGTTGTTCTGAACTTGAACCACCTACAGCCTTCAGTATTCTTACCCTTTTCCACATGTTGTTTCATTCATTCAGTGAGGAGAGAGAGTGATGCATTTAGCGCCTGGCCGGGTACTTCAAAATTCTGACAACTGAACAGTGAAAAATACAAAACATTTAGGAAAAGTCGGGGAAGGAGCAGGACATCATTTTTTTTTTGGGGGGGGGGGGGGTTAATTTACTAAATCAAAAGTCAGTGGCCGTTGGCCTAAGGCGGTTCTAGTGTTAAATATTTTTCTCACACAATTACACACAATACCCCATAATGACAAGGTAAAAACATGTTTTTATAAATGTTTGCAAATTTATTGAAAATTAAATACAGCAATATCTAATTTACGTAAGTATTCACAGCCCTGAGTCAATATATGTTAGAACCACCTTTGGCAGTGATTACAGCTGTGAGTCTTTCTGGGTAAGTCTCTAAGAGGGGGGTTACTCCGGTCAAATTTGATTTGAAGAGCTGTGAGTCTTTCTGGGTAAGTCTCGAAGATTGGGATTGTACAATATTTGCCCATTATTCTTTTTAAAATTATTCAAGCTCTGTCAAGTTGGTTGTTGATCATTGCTAGACAGACATTTTCAAGTCTTGCCATATAATTTCAAGCCGATTTGACTCAAAACGGCAACTAGGCCACTCAGGAACATTCAATGTCATCTTGGTAAGCAACTCCGGTCTATTTTTGGCCTTGTGTTTCAGGTTGTTCTCCTGCTGAAACTGGAATTCAACTCCCAGTGTCTGGTAGAAAGCAGACTGAACCAGGTTTTCTTCAAGCATTTCGCCTGTGCTTAGCTCTATCCCGTTTATTTTATCATAAAAAAACCTCCTTAGTCCTTGCAGATGACAAGCATACCCATAACATGATTCAGCCACCACCATGCTTGTTTAACAGTATAGCTTCCGTCCCTCTCCTCACCCCTACCTGGACTCGAACCAGGGACCCTCTGCACACATAGCCACCCTCGAAGCATCATTACCCATCGCTCCACAAAAGCCGCAGCCCTTGCAGAGCAAGGGGAACAACTACTTCAAGGTCTCAGAGCGAGTGACGTCACCGATTGAAACGCTATTAGCGCCCACCACCGCTAACTAGCTAGTCATTTCACATCGGTTACACTTCAAAAATATTAAGAGTGGTACTCAGTTACTCAGTGTTGGATTTGCCCCAAACATAACGCTAATGTATTCAGGACATAAAGTTCATCTCTTTACCACATGTTTTGCAGTTTTACTTTAGTGCCTTCTTGCGAACAGGATGCATGTTTTTAAATATTATTCTGTACAGGCTTCCTTCTTTTCACTCTGGTATTGAGGTTAGTATTGTGGAGTAACTACCATGTTGTTGATCCATCCTCAGTTTTCTCCTATCACAGCCATTAAACTCTAACTGTTTCATTGTCACCATTGGCTTCATGGTGAAATCTCTGAGAAGTTTCCTTCCTCTCCGGCAACTTGTTAAACACATTTTTACTCCTGAACTTATTTAGTCTTGCCTTAACAAACGGAGTTGACTCGAGACATTTCAGCTTTTCATTTTGAAAGAATTTGTCGAAATTTTGAAAAACATAATTCTACTTTGAAATGGGGTTATGGTGTGTAGGCCAATGATTAAAAAAAATCCAAATTGAATCCATTTGAAATTCAGGCTTTAACACAGCAAAACACAGTGGGGGGAAATCGTTCTGAAGGCACTATATCTATCTAAAAGCATGAACTCTTTCACATGCCTGGAATAATAGAATAGAAAATAAAATATACTAATCCCGAAAGGAAAACGGTTTGTCAATCAGCGTATCTACAATGTTTCAAAATCCCAATTCCCACCAGGCATAACTCTGAATATGTTAAAAGATAGTCAACGGTACATCAGTAAGCCTAAACAATCAGTACTATGTACAGCCACAGTTCTGTTCATAAAAGCTGTCCATTTGACATATTTAGGAGGACAAGACAAGCCACTGTCACCGAAAATCATCAGCTCTACTATCGCCCACGACAATCCTCTCAATGCACTACTCACAGTACTGGAGAATGGTCTGTAAAACCTCTTCATCTTCTCAGTGTACATTCTGTTACATCACTATGGTAAATCCAAGCCCCTCTCGTATGCTAACCAGCTCTGGTTCAACAACTCTACAGTATGTAAAACATGTGTCTCTAATTCACTGTGTATGTACAAAGTGCTAATGGTTACCAGGGTTATATAAACTCACAGTAGAGATATGAGAAGAGTATTACCATGGAATTACCTAGCTACTGCCCATCCCTCATAAACAAATACTACCCTAGCGTTGACCTAAAGCTGTCAGTCAACCTTCACAGCAGACGAAGAGACCTCCTACCTTGTTCTTCACTGGAGCAGGGATACAGCACACATCTCAATCATTATCGACCGCAACTAGCACCTCACTGGTAGAACCTAGCACCTCACTGGTAGAACCTAGCACCTCGCTGATGGAACCTAGCACATCACTGGTAGAACCTAGCACATCACTGGTAGAATCTAGCACCTCACTGGTAGAACCTAGCACATCACTGGTAGAATCTAGCACCTCACTGGTAGAACCTAGCACCTCACTGATGGAACCTAGCACCTCACTGGTAGAACCTAGCACCTCACTGGTAGAACCTAGCACCTCACTGATGGAACCTAGCACCTCACTGGTAGAACCTAGCACATCACTGATTGAACCTAGCACCTCACTGGTAGAACCTAGCATATCACAGATAGAACTTAGCAAATCACTGATAGAACCTAGCACATCACTGGTAGAACCTAGCACATCACCGATAGAACCTAGCACAATGGTAGAACCTAGCACCTCACTGGTAGAACCTAGCACATCACAGATAGAACTTAGCACATCACTGATAGAACCTAGCACATCACTGGTAGAACCTAGCACATCACTGATAGAACCTAGCACAATGGTAGAACCTAGCACCTCACTGATAGAACGTAGCACATCATTGATAGAACCTATCACCCCCCTGGTAGAACCTAGCACAATGGTAGAACCTAGCACCTCACTGATAGAACCTAGCACAATGGTAGAACCTAGCACCTCACTGATAGAACCTAGCACAACGGTAGAACCTAGCACCTCACTGATAGAACCTAGCACAATGGTAGAACCTAGCACCTCACTGATAGAACCTAGCTCAATGGTAGACGCTAGCACCTCACTGATAGAACCTAGCACAATGGTAGAACCTAGCACCTCACTGATAGAACCTAGCACAATGGTAGAACCTAGCACCTCACTGATAGAACCTTGCACATCATTGATCGAACCTAGCACCTCACTGATAGAACCTAGCACAACGGTAGAACCTAGCACCTCACTGATAGAACCTAGCACAATGGTAGAACCTAGCACCTCACTGGTAGAACCTAGCACAATGGTAGAACCTAGCACCTCACTGATAGAACGTAGCACATCATTGATAGAACCTATCACCCCCCTGGTAGAACCTAGCACAATGGTAGAACCTAGCACCTCACTGATAGAACCTAGCACAACGGTAGAACCTAGCACCTCACTGATAGAACCTAGCACAATGGTAGAACCTAGCACCTCACTGGTAGAACCTAGCACAATGGTAGAACCTAGCACCTCACTGATAGAACGTAGCACATCATTGATAGAACCTATCACCCCCCTGGTAGAACCTAGCACAATGGTAGAACCTAGCACCTCACTGATAGAACCTAGCACAATGGTAGAACCTAGCACCTCACTGATAGAACCTTGCACATCATTGATCGAACCTAGCACCTCACTGATAGAACCTAGCACAACGGTAGAACCTAACAACTCACTGATAGAACCTAGCACAATGGTAGAACCTAGCACCTCACTGGTAGAACCTAGCACAATGGTAGAACCTAGCACCTCACTGATAGAACCTAGCACAATGGTAGAGGTAGAGAAAGCTCTTGGCTCTATCTACCAGGGAGATCAACCCATTATCCTGTCACCACAACACAAGACTCCCATAGCAACTCTTTACACACAAGTGTAAAGGAATTAATAAGAATATGTACATAAAGATATATGGATGAGCAATGGCCGAACGGCATAGGCAAGATGCAGTAGATGGTATAGAGTACAGTATATACATATAAACACTCAATCAATCGTGCTAATTTCTCTATCTGTCATATCCTCTATTTTGTAAATATGAGGCTTGAATGTATTCATTTCAATCGTTTCCTAATCTTTCTCTTTATCTAATAATGTTTTCAAAATAGGAATTAGGTCTTCCGTGTTAAAATGTAAATGCTGGCCAGTTGTAACAAGTGGTTGGCAGAGCCACTGTACAGGGCCATCGTTAGGCACCATTTCTGAACAGGATTCTTCAAAATGACCATTCAATCATATAGTCCTACAGATGCACCATCGAGAGCATCTTGACAGGCTGCACCACCGCTTGGTAAGGCAACTGCTCGGCATCTGACCACAAAGCGCTACAGTGTGAACGGCCCAGTACATCGCTGGGCTTCCTGCCATCCAGGATGTCTATACCAGGCGGTGTCAGAGGAAGGTCAAGAAGACACCGGCCACCCAAGTCACCCAAGTCATAGACTGTTCTCTCCGCTACTGCACATCAAGCAGTACCGGAGCGCCAAGTCTAGGACCAAAAGGCTCCTGATCAGCTCTACCCCCAAGCCATTAGACTACTGAACAGCTAATCAAGTGGCTACCCGGATTATTTACAAATCAAATTTTAATGGTCGCATTCACATATTTATCAGATTATATTGTGGGTGTAGTCTGCTCCAACAGTGCAGTAATATCGAACAATTTACAACAACACAGACAATTGTAAAACTAAAATAATATTAGGATGGGCAATGTCAGAGTCCGGAGTATAAATAATAACTTACAAAATATATTTACAATACCAGTCAAACGTTTTACTCATTCAATGTTTTTTCTTAATTTTTTTACTATTTTCTACATTGTAGAATAGTAGTGAAGACATCAAAACTATGAAATAACACATATGGAATTGTGTAGTAACCAAAAAAGTGTTAAACAAATCAAAATATGTTTGATTTTTCAAAGTAGCCACCCTTTGCCTTGATGACAGCTATGCATACTCTTGGCATTCTCTCAACTAGCTTCATGGGGAATGCTTTCCAACAGTCTTGAAGGAGTTCCCACATATGCTGAGCACTTGTTGGATGCTTTTCCTTCACTCTGTGGTCCAACATCCCAAACCATCTCAATTGGGTTGAGGTCGGGTGATTGTGGAGGCCAGGTCATCTGATGTCAGCTCTCAGCACTCTCCTTCTTGGACAAATAGCCCTTAAACAGCCTGGAGGTGTGTTTTGGGTCATTGTCCTGTTGAAAAACAAATGAAAGTCCCACTAAGAGCAAACCAGATGGGATGGCGTATCACTGCAGAATGCTGTGGTAGCCATGCTGGTTAAGACAGTGTCACCAGCAAAGCACCCCACACCCTCACACCTCCTCCTCCATGCTTCACGGTGGGAAACAGGCATGCGGAGATCATCCATTCACCTACTCTGAATTTCACAGACACGGCTGTTGGAACCTAAAATCTCAAATCTGGACTCATCAGACCAAAGGACAGATTTCCACCGGTCTAATGCTCGTGTCTCTTGGCCCAATCAAGTCTCCTCTTCTTCTTTTTTTTCCTTTCTTTTTTTTTACCCCTTTTTCTCCCCAATTTTGTGGTATCCAATTGTTAGTAGTTACTATCTTGTCTCATCGCTACAACTCCCGTACGGGCTCGGGAGAGACGAAGGTTGAAATTCATGCGTCCTCCGATACACAACCCAACCAAGCCGCACTGCTTCTTAACACAGCGCGCATCCAACCCGGAAGCCAGTCGTACCAATGTGTCGGAGGACACACCGTACACCTGGCAACCTTGGTTAGCGCGCACTGCGCCCGGCCCACCACAGGAGTCGCTGGTGCACGATGAGACAAGGATATCCTTACCGGCCAAGCCCTCCCTAACCCTCACGACGCTAGGCCATTTGTGCGTCGCCCCACGGACCTCCCGGTCACGGCCGGTTGCGACAGAGCCTGGGCGCAAACCCAGAGTCTCTGGTGGCACAGCTGGTGCTGCAGTACAGCGCCCTTAACCACTGTGCCCTCCGGGAGAAGTCTCTTATTCTTATTGGTGTCCTTTAGTGGTGGTTTCTTTGCAGCTATTCGACCATGAAGGCCTGACTCACACAGTATCCTCTGAACAGTTGGTGTTGAGATGTGTCTGTTACTTGAACTCTGTGAAGCATTTATTTGGGCTGCAATTTCTGAGTCTGGTAACTCTATTGAACTTATCCTCTGCAGCAGAGGTAACTCTTGGTCTTCCATTCCTGTGGCGGTCCTCATGAGTGCAAGTTTCATCATAGCGCTTGATGGTTTTTGAGACTGCACTTAAAGAAACTTGAAATTTCCACATTAACTGACCTTCATGTCTTAAAGTAATGATGGACTGTCGTTTTTCTTTGCATATTTGAGCTGTTCTTGCCATAATAAGGGATTTTACCAAATAGGGCTATCTTCTGTATAACCACCCCTACCTCGTCAACTGATTGGCTCAAACTCATTAAGAAGGAAAGAAATTCCACAAATTAACTTTTAACAAGGCACACCTGTTAATTGCAATGCATTCCAGGTAACAACCTCATGAAGCTGGTTGAGAGAATGCCAAGAGTGTGCAAAGTTGTCATCAAGGCAAAGGGTGACTACTTTGAAGAATCTCAAATATAAAATTGAAGAATCTCAAATATAAAATTGAAGAATCTCAAATATAAAATATATTTTGATATCAGGTATGAAGGTAAGACCCAGATAAAGACAACGTCAAATTAGCAATGGTTTCATAATAAAACAGGGGCAGACAATAGACAGGTCAAGGCAGGCAGGGGTCAGTAACCCAGGGCAACGGTACTGGACGGCCAGCAGGCTCAGGGTCAGGGGCAAGCAGAGTGGTCAGGCACACGAGCTCAGTCAGGACAGGCAAGGGTCAAAACCAGGAGGGAGAGGAAAGAGAGACTGGGGAAAAGCAGGAGCGGAGACAAACAAGACAAACTAGCAACAGACGAACTGGCAACAGACAAACAGAGAACACGGGTATAAATACCCAGGGGATAATGGAGAAGATGAGCGACACCTGGAGGGGGGTGGAGACAATCACAAAGACAGGGTGAAACAGATCAGGGTGTGACATCTTGATTTGTTTAACACTTTTTTGATTACTACACGATTCCATGTGTGTTTTTTCATAGTTTTGATGTCTTCACTACGATTCTACAATGCAGAAAAACCCTTGAATGAGTAGGTGAGTCCAGACTGTTGGCTGGAACTCTACATAATACCTCAACTACCTCGTATCCCTGCACATTGACTCATTAGAACTTAGTCAGGGACAGACAGCCAATCAGCTCATTACTGCTCTGGACAGACAGACAATCAGCTCACTGCTGCTCTGGACAGAGAGCCAATCAGCTCATTACTGCTCTGGACAGACAGCCAATCAGCTCATTACTGCTCTGGACAGACAGCCAATCAGCTCATTACTGCTCTGGACAGACAGCCAATCAGCTCATTACTGCTCTGGACAGAGCCAATCAGCTCTGGACAGAGAGCCAATCAGCTCATTACTGCTCTGGGCAGACAGCCAATCAGGTCATTACTGTTCAGGGACAGGAAGCCAACCAGTGAGGCCAAAGAACTTCAACGGAATGAGACGTTCAGTTAATGGAAAATGACAAAGATATTCCGGAGGGAAGGGAAGGGAAGGGAAGGAGGAGAGAGAGAGAGAGAGAGAGAGAGAGAGAGAGCGACAGAGAGAGAGAGAGAGAGCGACTGAGAGAGACAGAGAGAGAGAGAGAGAGAGTGAGAGAGACTGAAAGAGAGAGAGAGAGAGAGAGAGAGAGAGAGAGAGAGAGAGAGAGAGAGAGAGAGAAACAGTAATGTTTTGAAACCCTCTCTGCCCTTTCTTGACCCCCTGCAGTCAAACAAAATCTCCTCAAACCCAGAGTTCCATTCCTCTTAAATGACGTGCATATTAAACTAAGCTTCTGAGTGATACGAAGATGGGAATATCCATTGTCTATGAACAATGTTCCTTGTTGATTGCAGTACATTGTAGCGGGCCAAGCAAGCTCTGAGTTCCTGCATTATCTAGCTGAGCTAGTTTCGGTCCTCTGGCTGTCATGGCAACACAGCAGGGCATCATGCCACTACAGAGAGCCCTCTCTGCCCACCTCAACACTTGACCATTGCGTGGCCACTCTCTACATGCCACTGAATTACTCAGATGAATACGGGCCTTTCAAATGGGATGAGAAAGACAGAAACAACCAACCCCAAAAAAACAGCAACAGACTGTTTTATTATTTCCCACGTTGATAACACAGCTACTAGTGACAGGACTGCATGTTTTAACGTTGACTCGTCTTAACATTCATGTTTTTCAAACATTTAGCCTGTAAATTAATCTCCCCTGTGAGGCTTTACATTAAAAGAGAGAGAGAGAGAGAGTCAGTAGAGTATTAGTAATTAAGTAAATAGTTTCTTAAACCTACTACTTTCATTTAAAATGAATAATTCACTGATCCTCACAGCTATGTGCTCTGCTGAGAGAGAGGGGGGGGGGGGGGGGGTGAGACAAAGATGCACACAGAGAAAGAGAGAGGGGGTGAGATGGAGAGGGAAAGGGAGGGAGAGCTGGAGAGGGAGGGAGAGAGGGAGAGACAGAGTCGGTGGGAGAGACAGATAGGTAGGGAGAGACAGAGAGAGAGGGAGGGAGAGAGAGGGAGAGAGGGAGAGAGGTAGAGAGGGAGAGAGAGAGAGAGAGAGAGGGAGAGAGGGAGAGAGGGAGAGAGGGAGAGAGAGAGAGAGAGAGAGAGAGAGAGGGAGGGAGGGAGGGAGGGAGGGAGGGAGGTAGGTAGGGAGGGACAAACAGAGAGAGAGACTGAGAGGGAGAGAGGGAGGGACATACAGAGAGAGAGAGAGAGACAGGGAGGGAGGGAGGGATGTGCTCTAAAAATCTCCTCTCTAAGGACAAACACCTTTTGTACTACACAAACACAGCTAACAGATCCACCTAATACCACATTAGAATTCATGGGGATGTCCTACATCTGTGTAAAAAAACGGAATGAATTATATAATAATCACAAGTCTGTCCCAATGTGTGTCTAGAATGAGAATGATCTGCTCCTGATAATCACCCCAGAGTTAGTCTGTTGAGTTGGAGAATAAAATGTCACGGCATATGCTTCCCATGTTGCAGGTCCTCATAGACCTCGGGTCATGTTCATTAGGGCACACGGTAGCAGAAGGTGATCAACAGGAAACCAGAATGTATGTCTTTGACCGGACCAGTTCATGGAAGCCTCTACCTGTTTCAGTCTGTCTTCCTCTGTTTAATGAACACGACCCAGGTAGGGCTGTTACGGTGAACGTATTACTGCCACACCAGTGGTCAGGGGTCGTGACGGCAGTCAAAATCCACACATATGTCATGGAGAATCTAATCAAACACTTCCTGAGAGCCCGTGAGCTCATGTTGAGCAACACTTCTATAGGCATTGTGGGAGAAAACAGAGTGATGGCCCTCTTGCGTTGAGATGCTGTGTGTTTGACCACTGAGCCACTCGGGAGCTCCCAATAATCACATTCACAGACTTATGTAAGGTATCCTACTATTCATAATGTGATGAGTTGATTGGATGGTCGTCATTTAGGATAATAATGACCAATCACCACTCGCAAAAAAATAGACAGCTGAATGCATGGGTGAGCGCGTATAGCGCAGAGTAGACCTAGAGTAGAGTAGACCTAGAGTAGAGTAGACCTAGGGCAGAGTAGACCTAGAGCAGAGTAGACCTAGAGTAGAGTAGACCTAGAGCAGAGTAGACCTAGAGCAGAGTCGACCTAGAGCAGAACTAGAGCAGAGTAGACCTAGAGTAGAGTAGACCTAGAGCAGAGTAGACCTAGAGCAGAGTAGACCTAGGGCAGAGTAGACCTAGAGTAGAGTAGACCTAGAGCAGAGTAGACCTAGAGCAGAGTAGACCTAGATCAGAGTTGACCTAGAGCAGAGTAGACCTAGAGCAGAGTAGACCTAGAGCAGAGTAGACCTAGAGCAGAGTATACTTATAGCAGAGTAGACCTAGAGCAGAGTAGACCTAGAGTAGAGTAGACCTAGAGCAGAGTAGACCTAGGGCAGAGTAGACCTAGAGTAGAGTAGACCTAGAGTAGAGTCGACCTAGAGCAGAGTAGACCTAGAGCAGAGTAGACCTAGAGCAGAGTAGACCTAGGGAAAAGTAGACCTAGAGCAGAGTAGACCTAGGGCAGAGTAGACCTAGAGCAGAGTAGACCTAGGTTAGAGTAGACCTAGAGCAGAGTAGACCTAGAGCAGAGTAGACCTAGAGCAGAGTAGACCTAGAGCAGAGTAGACCTAGGGCAGAGTAGACCTAGAGCAGAGTAGATCTAGGGCAGAGTAGACCTAGAGCAGAGTAGTTCTAGTGCAGAGTAGACATAGGGCAGAGTAGACCTAGAGCAGAGTAGACCTAGAGCAGAGTAGACCTAGGGCAGAGTAGATCTAGGGCAGAGTAGACCTAGAGCAGAGTAGACCTAGAGCAGAGTAGATCTAGGGCAGAGTAGATCTAGGGCAGAGTAGATCTAGGGCAGAGTAGACCTAGAGCAGAGTAGATCTAGGGCAGAGTAGATCTAGGGCAGAGTAGATCTAGAGCAGAGTAGACCTAGAGCAGAGTAGACCTAGAGCAGAGTAGATCTAGGGCAGAGTAGACCTAGAGCAGAGTAGACCTAGAGCAGAGTAGATCTAGGGCAGAGTAGATCTAGGGCAGAGTAGATCTAGGGCAGAGTAGACCTAGAGCAGAGTAGTTCTAGGGCAGAGTAGACCTAGAGCAGAGTAGATCTAGGGCAGAGTAGACCTAGAGCAGAGTAGACCTAGAGCAGAGTAGATCTAGGGCAGAGTAGACCTAGAGCAGAGTAGATCTAGGGCAGAGTAGATCTAGGTTATATCAGACATGTTTCTTCTTTCTTTGTATATGAGAAATGTGGCCTTTTATCAACACATTTATTGCAAATATACTTCACTTTATATATTTATACATGCAGTGATAGACTTTCGTATTGGCTACAGCCTCATCTCCTCTGGTTAGGTCTACCCCTCTGGTTAGGTCTACCCCTCTGGTTAGGTCTACCCCTCTGGTTAGGTCTACCCCTCTGGTTAGGTCTACCCCTCTGGTTAGGTCTACCCCTCTGGTTAGGTCTACCCCTCTGGTTAGGTCTACCCCTCTGGTTAGGTCTACCCCTCTGGTTAGGTCTAGTCCTCTGGTTAGGTAAGAATCGCGATATCTGAGCGAGCCATTTGAGTGAGAGGTGCTTCGGATCGTGGTGATTGGCAGCTGGGAGAAGGGATTTATAATTATATTCAGCCCAAGGGCACAAGTGGCCGCAAGGCACTGATTTTTTCTAGTGGGCATTACGGCCCCACAAGGCCGTTGATGCCGATGGGAATTTCCAGGCCTGGTGAGAAAATTATCAAGTGCTTGTCAAATTTTTAATGAGAGACTGATAAAGTGTTTGCAGCCTGCTCCAAAAAAAAAAAAAAACACATAGCGGAGCTCATTCCTTTTTTCAAATGATCATTATAGTCGGTATCATGCAGACTTAGAACGGATTACACATCGTAACTTATCAGCCCAACGTTTCTATCACAACTAAAGTTACTTAAATAACTCTAAAATAAGCATATAGGACAACCTGTTTAAATTGTTTGGAGATTATATCCCTTTCTATTTCATTCAGCTATAAATAGACTACATTTCCTTCCTGTCGTGTTTCTTTAGACCTGTCTAAAATAAATAATGGATTTATTGTCATGGTGTAGGCTATACTACATGGATTTATTAGTCTTTTTTAGAATGTAGATTTTCTGAAGGTCTGAATCGGTGGATGTAGCCTATGTGTGGAAGCCAAGAGATGCTAAACATGTTTTGGTCAATTACCGTGAAACCGGCAGTTATTTGCCTGACAACCACCCGCTGACAACATGTAAAGACTGCTACAGCCCTACACCCAGGTTGTGTGTGCTTGGTGATCTGATCTGTCTGAGCCTGGTGCCTCTGAGACAGACATCAGCATTCAACACACAGCCTGTTAGAATAAAGCAAATGGGATGCTGAGGAGAGACATCTCTGAGTCTCCTGCCAGAACCAGGTTGGTCCCAGGGGGAGATCTCTCTACCTCTCTCTCCCTCCCTCCCTCCCTCCTTCCCATCCCTTCCACCCCATTCCCCAGTCTACCACTTCCTCCCTCTTCTCCCGGTTAGACTAACCGATAATTGAGATGCCTTCCACACCATTCCCCAGTCTACCACTTCCTCCCTCCTCTCCTGGTTAGCCTAACCGCTAATTGAGATGCCTTCCACCCCATTCCCCAGTCTACCTCTTCCTCCCTCCTCTCCTGGTTAGCCTAACCGCTAATTGAGATGCCTTCCACCCCATTCCCCAGTCTACCTCTTCCTCCCTCCTCTCCTGGTTAGCCTAACCGCTAATGGAGATGCAGGTGATAGGTGGGAGTGTTGGAGGGAGAAAGAGAGGAATGGATGAAGTGAGAAATGGAGAAGGGATGGTTGGAGGTGTAAACAGAAAGCTGGTCTCTCATTCAGCCAATAGACAGACAGCTGGCCTCTCATTCAGCCAATAGACAGACAGTCTAGGTGTGTGTGTTGGGGGGTACGGGTGGCTAGGTGTGTGAGGGGGGGGGGTACGGGTGACTAGGTGTGTGTGGGGGGGTCGTGCGGGTGACTAGGTGTGTGTGGGGGGGGGGTACCGGTGGCTGGGTCTGTGTTTGGGGGGGTGCGGGTGGCTAGTTGTGTGTGGGGGGGGGGGGTGTTGCGGGTGACCAGGTGTGTGTGGGGGGGGGGGTCGTGCGGGTGGCTAGTTGTGTGTGGGGGGGGGGGGGGGGGGGGGGTCACGTAGAATAGGCCAGAAGGCTAAACTGAAAAATGAAACCTCTATCAAATAAACACCCCCCCCATGCCACTCATACCCCCCCCACACACCCCACGCCACTCATATCTCCCCCCCACACACCTCCTCACGACACTCATATCCCCCCCACACCCCCCACGCCACTCATCAATCAATCAATCAATCAAATTTATTTTATATAGCCCTTCGTACATCAGCTGATATCTCAAAGTGCTGTACAGAAACCCAGCCTAAAACCCCAAACAGCAAGCAATGCAGGTGAAGAAGCACGGTGGCTAGGAAAAACTCCCTAGAAAGGCCAAAACCTAGGAAGAAACCTAGAGAGGAACCAGGCTATGTGGGGTGGCCAGTCCTCTTCTGGCTGTGCCGGGTGGAGATTATAACAAAACATGGTCAAGATGTTCAAATGTTCATAAATGACCAGCATGGTCGAATAATAATAAGGCAGAATAGTTGAAACTGGAGCAGCAGCACAGTCAGGTGGACTGGGGACAGCAAGGAGTCATCATGTCAGGTATTCCTGGGGCATGGTCCTAGGGCTCAGGTCCTCCGAGAGAGAGAAAGAGAGAAGGAGAGAATTAGAGAACGCACACTTAGATTCACACAGGACACCGAATAGGACAGGAGAAGTACTCCAGATATAACAAACTGACCCTAGCCCCCCGACACATAAACTACTGCAGCATAAATACTGGAGGCTGAGACAGGAGGGGTCAGGAGACACTGTGGCCCACTCCGAGGACACCCCCGGACAGGGCCAAACAGGAAGGATATAACCCCACCCACTTTGCCAAAGCACAGCCCCCACACCACTAGAGGGATATCTTCAACCACCAACATACCATCCTGAGACAAGGCTGAGTATAGCCCACAAAGACCTCCGCCACGGCACAACTTAAGGGGGGGGGGGGGGGGGGGCGCCAACCCAGACAGGATGACCACATCAGTGACTCAACCCACTCAGGTGACGCACCCCCTCCAGGGACGGCATGAGAGAGCCCCAGTAAAGCCAGTGACTCAGCCCCTGTAATAGGGTTAGAGGCAGAGAATCCCAGTGGAAAGAGGGGAACCGGCCAGGCAGAGACAGCAAGGGTGGTTCGTTGCTCCAGAGCCTTTCCGTTCACCCTCCCACTCCTGGGCCAGACTACACTCAATCATATGACCCACTGAAGAGATGAGTCTTCAGTAGAGACTTAAAGGTTGAGACCGAGTTTGCGTCTCTGACATGGGTAGGCAGACCGTTCCATAAAAATGGAGCTCTATAGGAGAAAGCCCCCCACACAGCCCCCCTCATATCTCCCCCCACACCCCCCACACCACTCACATCTCCCCCATACCCCCCACGCCACTCATATCTCCCCCCACACCCCCCACACCACTCACATCTCCCCCATACCCCCCACACCGCTCATATCTCCCCCGTCACACCCCCCCACGCCACTCATATCTCCCCCCACACACACACCCCCACGCCACTCATATCTCCCCCCACACACACACCTCCTCACGACACTCATATCTCCCCCCCACACACCTCCTCACGACTCTCATATCCCCCCACACCCCCCCACGCCACTCATATCCCCCCCACTCACACCCCCCACGCCACTCATATCTCCCCCCACACCCCCCACACCACTCATATCTCCCCCATACCCCCCACACCACTCATATCTCCCCACACACCCCCCCATGCCACTCATATCCCCCCCACACACACACCCCCCACACCACTCATATCCCCCCCACACACACACCCCCACGCCACTCATATCATCCTCCCCATGACACTCATATCTCCCCCAATACTATAACTCCTCCCACTCTACCTATAACAGTTAACTACTATATCTCCTCCCACTCTACCTATAACAGTTAACTACTATATCTCCTCCCACTCTACCTATAACAGTTAACTACTATAACTCCTCCCACTCTACCTATAACAGTAAAGTACTATATCTCCTCCCACTCTACCTGTAACAGTAAACTACTATAACTCCTCCCACTCTACCTATAACAGTAAAGTACTATATCTCCTCCCACTCTACCTATAACAGTTAACTACTATATCTCCTCCCACTCTACCTATAACAGTTAACTACTATAACTCCTCCCACTCTACCTATAACAGTAAAGTACTATATCTCCTCCCACTCTACCTATAACAGTTAACTACTATAACTCCTCCCACTCTACCTATAACAATAAACTACTATATCTCCTCCCACTCTACCTATAACAGTAAACAAATTCCACATCCTCACAGCAGCAGTATTAGTGATCTCCTTTCCACACTGAGTCTCACAGCAGCAGTATTAGTGATCTCCTTTCCACACTTAGTCTCACAGCAGCAGTATTAGTGATCTCCTTTCCATACTGAGTCTCACAGCAGCAGTATTAGTGATCTCCTTTCCACACTGAGTCTCACAGCAGCAGTATTAGTGATCTCCTTTCCACACTGAGTCTCACAGCAGCAGTATTAGTGATCTCCTTTCCATACTGAGTCTCACAGCAGCAGTATTAGTGATCTCCTTTCCACACTGAGTCTCACAGCAGCAGTATTAGTGATCTCCTTTCCACACTGAGTCTCACAGCAGCAGTATTAGTGATCTCCTTTCCATACTGAGTCTCACAGCAGAAGTATTAGTGATCTCCTTTCCACACTGAGTCTCACAGCAGCAGTATTAGTGATCTCCTTTCCACACTGAGTCTCACAGCAGCAGTATTAGTGATCTCCTTTCCACACTGAGTCTCACAGCAGCAGTATTAGTGATCTCCTTTCCATACTGAGTCTCACAGCAGCAGTATTAGTGATCTCCTTTCCACACTGAGTCTCACAGCAGCAGTATTAGTGATCTCCTTTCCACACTGAGTCTCACATCAGCAGTATTAGTGATCTCCTTTCCATACTGAGTCTCACAGCAGAAGTATTAGTGATCTCCTTTCCATACTGAGTCTCACAGCAGCAGTATTAGTGATCTCCTTTCCATACTGAGTCTCACAGCAGAAGTATTAGTGATCTCCTTTCCACACTGAGTCTCACAGCAGCAGTATTAGTGATCTCCTTTCCATACTGAGTCTCACAGCAGCAGTATTAGTGATCTCCTTTCCACACTGAGTCTCACAGCAGCAGTATTAGTGATCTCCTTTCCACACTGAGTCTCACAGCAGAAGTATTAGTGATCTCCTTTCCATACTGAGTCTCACAGCAGAAGTATTAGTGATCTCCTTTCCATACTGAGTCTCACAGCAGCAGTATTAGTGATCTCCTTTCCACACTGAGTCTCACAGCAGCAGTATTAGTGATCTCCTTTCCATACTGAGTCTCACAGCAGCAGTATTAGTGATCTCCTTTCCATACTGAGTCTCACAGCAGAAGTTTCAGTGTGTGTTTCTCCATCGGTACCATGTGACCTTTCTGAACGTGGTGATACAAGTAGCAGGTTAATGACGAACACACGCTGACATTTACCCAGAATGCTACCTGCATCCCCAGCTCACAGTCTGCTGTTGAAGGGTTCAAACAAACAGGAACATGGTAATTGTTGCCGTTTGTACCCAGAGGAGAGTCGGGACCCACAAGATTGAGGGAATTGGATGGCCTGAAGCTTTCAGTTATATACGTTTTATAACCACAAGAAAAGAGAAAAGGAATTCAGAAGTCAACAAAATACGTAGAAAGATAATAGAAGTTAAATACTCCACAATGTTTAACCAAATGGCATTTATGGAGGATATGCAAATATATGCCATGTGTGTACTTTAGATGAGTAGTGACAGTTGAAAAGGTTTCCAGGGATATGGACATTCTGCTGATTTGTCCTTGGACTGTGTTGTCATGCCGATAGTCACGTACTGTATGGACATTCTGCCAATGGGCCCTTGGACTGTGTTGTCATGCCGATAGTCACGTACTGTATGGACATTCTGCTGATGGGCCCTTGGACTGTGTTGTCATGCCGATAGTCACGTACTGTATGGACATTCTGCTGATGGGCCCTTGGACTGTGTTGTCATGCCGATAGTCACGTACTGTATGGACATTCCATTTTATACATGGACTAGGCTTTGTTTTCATTTAAAAGTTTCAATTCGCTAGTCAGAAAAGTCCGTATAGCCTTCTCCTTTTAGACTGAAAGATATGCATTTTCTAGTGGTCTATTCATAGGATGTGTGACGACCCTCCCACTCTGTCTGCCATATTCTCTCATTGCTCTTGTTTTCCTTATTAGGATGTCGGCGGGCGGAGCTGGGAGGGTCGTCAACGACATGGGACACACCTGGGCCCGGGTGTGTACCGGGATAAATACACCTCTTCCCCATTCATTGAGTAGACTCTCCATGCAAACACACTGTTAGATTTTGGTTGTGTTATTTTGTGGCCGTTTTCTTTGCCTTTCAACACCCCTCATTATCACATTTATGCCTGCAACCACTCATTTACACTACTGACTACATACACCATTGTTAATTGTATTTACGTTACTTAAATTAATAAATATATTTTTGTTATTCCTAATCTCCACGTTGTCTACCTTTTTGTTACAGACTTCGAGCCGGTTCATGACCAATGTAATGCAAGAGGTAATGTAAGAGGTAATGTAATGTAATGTAAGAGGTAATCTAATGTAATAGGTAATGTAATGTAAGAGGTAATGTAATGTAATGTAAGAGGTGATGTAATGTAATGTAAGAGGTAATCTAATGTAATGTAAGAGGTAATGTAATATAAGAGGTAATCTAATGTACTGTAAGAGGTAATGTAATGTAAGAGGTAATCTAATGTAATGTAAGAGGTAATCTAATGTAATGCAAGAGGTAATCTAATGTAATGTAAGAGGTAATGTAATGTAAGAGGTAATGTAATGTAATGTAAGAGGTCGTTTAACGATAAATTGAAATCCACTTCATTATTGTTTTGTGGCACATTTTTTAAAATTTTCCCGTGTACAATAAGTTGACTGTGCCTTTAAAAAGCTTGGAAAATTCCAGAAAATGATGGCATGACTTTAGAAGCTTCTGATAGGCTAATTGACATCATTTGAGTCAATTGGAAGTGTACCTGTGGATGTATTTCAAGGCCTACGTTCAAACTCAGTGCCTCTTTGCTTGACGTCTTGGGAAAATCAAAAGAAATCAGCCAAGACCTCAGAAAAATTGTATACCTCCACAAGTCTGGTTCATCCTTGGGAGCAATTTCCAAATGCTTGAAGGTACCACGTTCATCTGTACAAACAATAGTACTCATGTATAAACACCATGGGACCACGCAGCCGTCATACCGCTCAGGAAGGAGATGTGTTCTGTCTCCTACTTTGGTGTGAAAAGTGCAAATCAATCCCAGAACAACAGCAAAGGACCTTGTGAAGATGCTGGAGGAAACAGGTACAAAAGTATCTATATCCACAGTAAAATGAGTCCTATATCGAAATAACCTGAATGGCCGCTCAGCAAGGAAGAAGCCACTGCTCCAAAACCGCCATAAAAAAGCCAGACTACAGTTTGCAACTGCACATGGGGACAAAGATCATGTTGTGCGGGTGCTTTGCTGCAGGAGGGACTGGTGCACTTCACAAAATAGATAGCATCATGAGGTAGGAAAATTATGTGGATATTATGTGGATAATGTGGATAAGCAACATCTCAAGACATCAGTTAAAGCTTGGTCGCAAATGGGTCTTCCAAATGGACATACCTGTATGTTGTGTTTCCTTTATATTGCCAGTTACCTGTATGTTGTGTTTCCTTTATTTTGCCAGTTACCTGTATGTTGTGTTTCCTTTATTTTGCCAGTTACCTGTATGTTGTGTTTCCTTTATTTTGCCAGTTACCTGTATGTGATGTTTCCTTTATTTTGCCAGTTACCTGTATGTGATGTTTCCTTTATTTTGCCAGTTACCTGTATGTGATGTTTCCTTTATTTTGGCAGTTACCTGTATGTTGTGTTTCCTTTATTTTGCCAGTTACTTGTATTTTATTAGTGTGGATGCATCAGAAGGTTAAATACTAACATAAGCATCATATTGGCCCGGTAGAAGCAGGAAAAAGTACTTAATTGTCATAGTTGAGTAAAAGCTATACATCAGATAATACATTGAACAGAAATATAAACTCAACATGAAAAGTGTTGGTCCCATGTTTAATGAGCTAAAAATAAAAGATCCCAGAAATGTTGCATACGCACAGAAAGCTTATTTTTGTTAACAAATTTGTTTGCATCTCTGTTAGGGAGTGTTTCTCCTTTGCCAAGAGAATCCATCCACCTGACAGGTGTGGAATATCAATAATCTGATTAAACAGCACCTTGACAATAAAAGGCCACTCTAACAGTTGTCACACAACACAATGCCATAGATGTCTCAACTTTCAAGGGAGTTGGCACGGTAACAGCAGCTATGTCCACAAGAGCTGTTCAAATCAAATTTTATTGGTCACATACACACACATTTAGCAGATGTTATTGCGAGTGTAGCAAAATGCTTGATGCCAGAGAAATTAATGTTCATTTCATAAGCCGCCTCCAACATCGTTTTAGAGAATTTGGCAGTATGTCCAGCCTCACAACCACAGACCAGGCCAGGACCTCCACATCCTGCTTCTTCACCTGCAGGATGGTCTGAGACCAGCCACCCAGATAGCTGATGAAACTGTGGGTTTGCACAACCAAATAATTTCTGCACAAACTGTCAGAAACCGCCTCAAGGAAGCTCATCGTCCTCACCAGGGTCTTGACCTGACTGCAGTTTGGCATTGTAACCAACTGGAGTGGGTACTCACCTTCGATGGCCACTGGCACGCTGGAGAAGTGTGCTCTTCACGGGTGAATCTCAGTTTCAATTGTACCAGACAGATGGCAGAAATCCATAGATTAGGGCCTAATGAATTTATTTAAATTAATTAACTGATTTCCTCATATGAACTGTAACTCAGGTGGTGGTTAATTTCTTCAAATGAGGAGAGACAAACTTTTCACACAAGTCAGAGTTATACTTAAACTGAATCTTTATTAGTGAGAGCTTTGCAATAGCGATGGCTGGTCGACGAATCAAATCTAATGTATTTATAAAGCTCTTCTTACATCAGCTGATATCTCAAAGTGCTGTACAGAAACCCCCAGCCTAAAACCACAAACAGCAAGCAATGCAGGTGTAGAAGCAGGGTGGCTAGAAAAAACTCCCTAGAAAGGCCAGAACCTAGGAAGAAACCTAGAGAGGAACCAGGCTCTGAGGGGGGGCCAGTCCTCTTCTGGCTGTGCCAGGTGGAGATTATAACAGTACATGGCCAAGATGTTCAAATGTTCATAGATGACCAGCAGGGTCAAGTAATAATAATCACAGTGATTGTAGAGGGTGCAACAGGTCAGCACCTCAGGAGTAAATGTCAGTTGGCTTTTCATAGCCGATCGTTCGGAGTATCTCTACTGCTCCTTCTGTCTCTAGAGAGTTGAAAACAGCAGGTCTGGGACAGGGAGCACGTCCAGTGAACAGGTCAGGGTTCCATAGCCGCAGGCAGAACAGTTGAACTTGCAGCAGCAGAATCACCCTCAGATGATTCGTTGAGAGCCACAACACAAAGGCTACTGAGATCATTTATAGCAAAGATCCACCCCCTAGTCGACATAACAAACCACAGATGTTTGGAACGGGTTACAAGGTGAGACTTTTTAAATTAGAAAGGAGTATCCTGTAGCCAGATAGCATTCGCTATAAATTATCGTTCAGTTTGGTCCCTGAGACGAGGCTCCGGTCTCGTTCCTGGTACTACATAGCACAAAAACACCATCCAATGGCCAAAATCAGTTGTCAACTCCAGATACTCCCATCTCCAGTAAAACCCCTTCTTGACCCCTCTCCTGGACAAGCTCACTGAGGGGAGTGAGCCTCTAGGCCATACACTATCCCAGGATAAGTGCAACATCAGAGAGGACATACAATGGTTCCAGACACAACCAAACACATCCTGTCTCAAACCTTATCTCCCCCAAGGCCAAAGGAGGGATTGGTACCCCATTAATCACGCCATCCCTTCACATGGGTTAAGAATAGGTAAAGACACATTCACATATGAAGACAATGTTCTCTCCTGTCCTCTTCCCATTCTGATATTCTGCATAGCACCAGCGACATGTAAAAGACAAGCCTGACCTCTCCCCTCTCTGGGCCCCAGGTGACTGAGCCCCAGGTGACTGAGCCCCAGGTGACCGAGCCCCAGGTGACCAGGGCCCCAGGTGACTGAGCCCCAGGTGACTGAGCCCCAGGTGACTGAGCCCCAGGTGACCGACCCCAGATGACTGAGCCCAAGGTGACCGTGCCCCAGGTGACCGACCCCAGGTGACGGAGCCCTAGGTGACTGGGCACCAGGTGAATGAGCCCCAGGTGACTGAGCCCCAGGTGACCGGGCCCCAGGTGACTGGGCCACAGGTGACTGGGCCACAGGTGACTGGGCCCCAGGTGACCGACCCCAGGTGACTGGGCCCCAGGTGACTGACCCCAGGTGACTGATGTCCAGGTGACGGAGCCCTAGGTGACTGGGCCCCAGGTGACCGACCCCAGGTGACTGATGTCCAGGTGACTGAGCCCCAGGTGACTGAGCCCCAGGTGACCGAGCCCCAGGTGACTGAGCCCCAGGTGACTGAGCCCCAGGTGACCGGATCCCAGGTGACTGAGCCCTAGGTGACTGAGCCCTAGGTGACTGATGTCCAGGTGACTGAGCCCCAGGTGACTGAGCCCTAGGTGACTGATGTCCAGGTTACTGATGTCCAGGTGACTGAGCCCCAGGTGACCGGACCCCAGGTGACTGAGCCCCAGGTGACTGAGCCCTAGGTGACGGAGCCCCAGGTAACTGAGCCCTAGGTGACAGAGCCCTAGGTGACTGGGCCCCAGGTGACGGAGCCCCAGGTGACGGAGCCCTAGGTGACTGAGCCCCAGGTGACGGAGCCCTAGGTGACTGAGCCCCAGGTGACCGGACCCCAGGTGACGGAGCCCCAGGTGACTGAGCCCCAGGTGACTGATGTCCAGGTCACTGAGCCCCAGGTGACTGATGTCCAGGTGACTGGGCCCCAGGTGACCGACCCCAGGTGACTGATGTCCAGGTGACTAAGCCCCAGGTGACTGATGTCCAGGTGACTGAGCCCCAGGTGACTGAGCCCCAGGTGACTGAGCCCCAGGTGACCGGACCCCAGGTGTCATGCAATAAAATGCAAATTAATTACTTAAAAATCAAACAATGTGATTTTCTGGAGTTTTGTTTTAGGTTCCGTCTCTCACAGTTGAAGTGTACCTGTGATAAAAAATTACAGACCTCTACATGCTTTGTAAGTAGGAAAACCTGCAAAATCGGCAATGTATCAAATACTTGTTCTCCCCACTGTATATCTCACTGGTCATCCCCAAAGTGAACACCTCAATGGCCGCCTTTCCTTCCAGTTCTCTGCTGCCAGTGACTGGAACGAATTGCAAAAATCACTGAAGTTGGAGACTTACATTTTCCTCACTAACTTTAAACATCAGCTATCTGAGCAGCTAACCGATCACTGCAGCTGTACATAGTCCATCTGTAAATAGCCTACCCAATCTACCTACCTCATCCCCATATTGTTTTTATTTACTGTGCTGCTCTTTTGCACACCAGTATCACTACTTACACACCATCATCTGCTCATCTATCACTCCAGTGTTAATCTGCTAAATTGTAATTACCTCGCTACTATGGCCTATTCATTGCCATACCTCCTCACGCCATTTGCACACACTGTATATAGACTTTCTTTTTATTCTATTGTGTTATTGACAGCACGCTTGTTTATTCCATGTGTAACTCTGTGTTGTTGTTTCTGTCGCAATGCTTTGCTTTAACTTGGCCAGGTCTCAGTTGTAAATGAGAACTTGTTCTCAACTAGCCTACCTGGTTATATAAAGGTGGAAAGGTAAAAATGAAAAATCCCCAAAATTTCAGTTTATTTGGCGCGTTTGATTCAGAAATACACCTGTTCTAAGTAAGGAATGTAAAAACTAACCTCTAAACTTGGTCCAAACATTTCAAACAACGTTTCTAATCCAAACCCAGGTACCCTAATATGTAAATAATCGATCAAATTTAAGACGGAATAAACTGTTTCCAATACTGGAGAAAAACAACGAGGAGCGTGCTCTCATTCACACGCACCAAAAGACTAGAGTCCTTCTGAGTGACACTTAGAAAGAACACGAATACTTCTTCATTTTTCAAAAAAAGATTGTTGACATCTAGTGGAAGCCATAGGAACTGCAATTTGGGTCCTAATAATTCGGCTTCCCCATAGAAAAGCATAGAAAAGCATTGGAAAGTCGAATGACCTCAAACAAAAAAAAATCCTGGATGAATTGCCCTCTGGGTTTTGCCAAACAAATCAGTTCTGTTATACTCACAGACATTATTTTAACGTGAGCCTACCAGATGAGCTAAATGCCTTTTATGCTCGCTTTGAGGCAAGCAACACTGAAGCATGCACGAGACCACCAGCTGTTCTGGATGACTGTGTGATAACGCTCTCGGTGGCCGATGTGATTAAGACCTTTAAACAGGTCAACATTCACAAAGCCGCTGGGCCAGACGGATTACCAGGACGTGTACTCAAAGCATGCGCGGACCAACTGTCAAGTGTCTTCACTGACATTTTCAACCTCTCCCTGACCGAGTCTGTAGTACCTACATGTTTCAAGAAGACCACCATAATCCCTGTGCCCAAGGAAGCGAAGGTAATCTGTCTAAATGATTACTGCTCCATGGCACTCACATCGGTAGCCATGAAGTGCTTTGAAAGGCTGGTTATGGCTCAAATCAACAGCATCCTCCCGGACACCCCAGACCCACTCCAATTCGCTACCGCCCCAACAGATCCACAGATGATGCAATCTCAAACAAACTCTACACTCCCCTTTCTCACCTGGACAAAAGGAACACCTTTGTGAGAATGCTGTTCATTGACTAGAGCTCAGAGTTCAACACCATAGTGCCAACAAAGCTCATCACTAAGCTAAGGACCCTGAGACTAAACACCTCCCTCTGCAACTGGATCCTGTACTTAATGACGGGCCACCCCCAGGTGGTAAGAGTAGGCAACTGCCACGCTGATCCTTAACACTGGGGCAGTCGTGAACAGGGCACGAGAGAAACCTTTTCCCCCTCAGGAGACTGAAAAGATTTGGCATGGGTCCCCAGATCCTCAAAAGGTTCTACAGCTGCACCATCGAGAGCATCCTGACCAGTTGCATCACCGCCTGGTACGGCAACTGCTCGGCATCTGACCGTAGGGCGCTACAGAGGGTAGTGTGAACGGCCCAGTACATACTGGGGCCAAGCTTCCTGCCATCCAGGACCTATATACTAGACAGTGTCAGAGGAAAGCCCATAAAATTGTCAGAGACTCCTGTCACCCAAGTTATAGACTGTTTACTCTGCTGCCACACGGCAAGAGGTACCGGTGCGCCAAGTTTAGGACCAAAAGGCTCCTCAACAGCTTCTGCCCCCAAGCCATAGGACTGCTATTAGACTGCTGAACAATTCACAAAAATCGCCACTGGACAATTTCCATTGACACCTTGTACACTGCTGCTACTTGCTGTTTGTTTGTGACCTATGCATGGTCACTTCCCCCCCACCTACATGTACAGATTACCTCAACTAGCCTGTAACCCTGCACCTTGACTCAGTACCGGTACCCCCTGTATATAACCTCCACATTGACTCTGGACTGGTACCCCCTGTATATAGCCTCCACATTGACTCGGTACCGGTACCCCCTGTATAAAGCCTCCACATTGACTCGGTACCAGTGCCCCCTGTATATATCCTCCACATTGACTCTATACCGGGACCCCCTGTATATAGCCTCCACATTTACTCGGTACCGGTACCCCCTGTATATAGCTTCCACATTGACTCGGTACCGGTGCCCCCTGTATATAGCCTCCACATTGACTCTGTACCATAACACCCTGTATATAGCCTCCACATTGACTCTGTACCGGTACCCCCTGTATATAGCCTCCACATTTACTCGGTACCGGTACCCCCTGTATATAGCTTCCACATTGACTCGGTACCGGTGCCCCCTGTATATAGCCTCCACATTGACTCTGTACCATAACACCCTGTATATAGCCTCCACATTGACTCTGTACCGGTACCCCCTGTATATAGCCTCCACATTTACTCGGTACCGGTACCCCCTCTATATAGCTTCCACATTGACTCGGTACCGGTGCACCCTGTTTATAGCCTCCACATTGACTCTGTACCGGTACCCCCTGTATATAGCCTCCACACTGACTCTGTACCGGTACCCCCTGTATATAGCCTCCACATTGACTCTGTACCGGTACCCCCTGTATATAGCCTCCACATTGACTCTGTACCGTAATACCCTGTATATAGCCTCCACATTGACTCTGTACCGGTACCCCCTGTATATAGCCTCCACACTGACTCTGTACCGGTACCCCCTGTATATAGCCTCCACACTGACTCTGTACCGGTACCCCCTGTATATAGCCTCGTTATTGTTATTTTCATTGTGTTACTTTTAATTATTACGTTTTATTTTAGTCTACTTCTTCTTGAACTGCACTGTTGGTTAAGGGCTTGTAAGTAATCATTTCACAGTAAAGTCTACACTTGTTGTATTTGGCGCTTGTGATAAATAAAGTTTGATTTGATTTGATTTCTAAACAACATCAGACAGTCCACCGGTAGGTGTCACTGTGGCATCACCCGTAGTGACCAACTCTAGAACCTACAGGGGAGAGCGTCAGGTGAAACAGAGTTCTAGAATTACTGTTTCACTCTCTGTCTCATACTGAACTAAAGCTGGGCTGTCTCTCCCTCCTCCCTCCTCCTCACTGTATAGCTGTTACTGTTCTGTCTCCCTCCCTCCTCCCTGCTGTATAGCTGTTACTGTTCTGTCTCCCTCCCTCCTCTCCACTGTAGCTGTATAGCTGTTACTGTTCTGTCTCCCTCCCTCCCCTCCACTGTAGCTGTATAGCTGTTACTGTTCTGTCTCCTTCACCTCCACTGTAGCTGTATAGCTGTTACTGTTCTGTCTCCCTCCCTCCTCTCCACTGTTTAGCTGTATAGCTGTTAATATTCTGTGTCTCCCTCCCTCCTCTCCACTGTATAGCTGTATAGCTGTTAATATTCTGTGTCTCCCTCCCTCCTCTCCACTGAAGCTGAAAAGCTGTATAGCTATTAATATTCTGTGGTCTCCCTCCTCCTCAAACCAACATGTTGCCTGGCGGTTGCAGGAGGTTAGTCTCAAACCACCATGTTGCCTGGCGGTTGCAGGAGGTTCGTCTCAAACCACCATGGTGCCTGGTGGTTGCAGGAGGTTAGTCTCAAACCACCATGTTGCCTGGCGGTTGCAGGAGGTTAGTCTCAAACCACCATGGTTCCTGGCGGTTGCAGGAGGTTAGTCTCAAACCACCATGGTTCCTGCCGGTTGCAGGAGGTTAGTCTCAAACCAACATGGTGCCTGGCGGTTGCAGGAGGTTAGTCTCAAACCAACATGGTGCCTGGCGGTTGCAGGAGGTTAGTCTCAAACCACCATGGTGCCTGGCGGTTGCAGGAGGTTAGTCTCAAACCACCATGGTGCCTGGCGGTTGCAGGAGGTTAGTCTCAAACCACCATCGGTTGCAGGAGGTTAGTCTCAAACCAACATGGTGCCTGGCGGTTGCAGGAGGTTAGTCTCAAACCAACATGGTGCCTGGCGGTTGCAGGAGGTTAGTCTCAAACCAACATGGTGCCTGGTGGTTGCAGGAGGTTAGTCTCAAGCCACCATGGTGCCTGGCGGTTGCAGGAGGTTAGTCTCAAACCACCATGGTGCCTGGCGGTTGCAGGAGGTTAGTCTCAAACCACCATGGTGCCTGGCGGTTGCAGGAGGTTAGTCTCAAACCTGAGTCCAATGAGGCCTTGTTAAAAGTAGTGCACTATATTAGGGAATAGGGTGCCACTATGGACGTATGTACATTACAGTCTATATGATTCTAAAGCACTATATTAGGGAATAGGGTGCCACTATGGACGTATGTACATTACATTCTATATGATTCTAAAGCACTATATTAGGGAATAGGGTGCCACTATGGACGTATGTACATTACATTCTATATGATTCTAAAGCACTATATTAGGGAATAGGGTGCCATCATGGACGTATGTACATTACAGTCTATATGATTCTAAAGCACTATATTAGGGAATAGGGTGCCACTATGGACGTATGTACATTACAGTCTATATGATTCTAAAGCACTATATTAGGGAATAGGGTGCCACTATGGACGTATGTACATTACAGTCTATATGATTCTAAAGCACTATATTAGGGAATAGGGTGCCATCATGGACGTATGTACATTACAGTCTATATGATTCTAAAGGTTGAACCCTGAGCCCAGACGGTAGGGAGTTCCACTCTGGCTGACAATTAAAAATTCTAATCATTTAGGTTTTAAACTCTGTCAGTTAATAATGAAATAATTAACACACTAATTATCTTCTTTGTCTTACATGGGACCAAAGATATTTAAAAAGTCAGTGATATTAAAGTAGGCTTGGTTAAAGTTATAGATCAATTATTCTATAATCATTCATATTCAGTGAATTTAACATTCAGTACTTAAATATAGTTAAATATAGTCTCCTTTCAAATCAAATCAAATGTATTTATATAGCCCTTCGTACATCAGATGATATCTCAAAGTGCTGTACAGAAACCCAGTCTAAAACCCCAAACAGCAAGCAATGCAGGTGTAGAAGCACGGTGGCTAGGAAAAACTTCCTAGAAAGGCCAAAACCTAGGAAGAAACCTAGAGAGGAACCAGGCTATGTGGGGTGGCCAATCCTCTTCTGGCTGTGCCGGGTGGAGATTATAACAGAACATGGCCAAGATGTTCAAATGTTCATAAATGACCAGCATGGTCAAATAATAATAATCACAGGCAGAACAGTTGAAACTGGAGCAGCAGCACGGCCAGGTGGACTGGGGACAGCAAGGAGTCATTGTGTCAGGTAGTCCTGAGGCATGGTCCTAGGGCTCAGGTCCTCTGAGAGAGATAAAGAAAGAGAAAAAGAGAGAATTAGAGAGAGCACACTTAAATTCACACAGGACACCGGATAGGACAGGAGAAGTACTCCAGATATAACAAACTGACCCTAGCCCCCCGACACATAAACTACTGCAGCATAAATACTGGAGGCTGAGACAGGAGGGGTTTCTCCTCTCTCTCTCCCAGGGTTGGGCCTAGCTCTATTCTCTATTCTCTCCCTCCCAGGGTGGTACCAGAATAACAACATATCCCTCAACGTAACCAAGACTAAGGAGTTGATTGTGGACTGCAGGAAAAGGAGGGCTGAGCACAACCCCATTCTCATTGACGGGGCTGTAGTGGAGCAGGTTGAGAGCTTCAAGTTCCTTGGTATCCACGTCAACAACAAACTAGAATGTTCCAAACACACAAAGACAGTCGTGAAGAGGGCACGACAAAGCCTACTCCCCCACAGGAAATAAAAAAGATTTGGCATGGGTCCTGAGATCCTCAAAAGGTTCTACAGCTGCAACATCGAGAGCACGCTGTTTCGTGTCATTTCCGGTCACAACATGCAGACTTGTTTTCGTGCTGTTGTGCATTTTGTTGCTAACCTTACTTTGCTACCTGACAACTTTACGGTTTTTACTTTTTAATTACCGTTTATATTTTTAGTTTTTCCCTCACTCAACTTTTTTTAATTCAACATTTTTTCATTCAACCTGAGGCATGGTCCTAGGGCTCAGGTCCTCCGAGAGAGAGAAAGAAAGAGAGAAAGAGAGAATTAGAGAGAGCACACTTAAATTCACACAGGACACCGAATAGGACAGGAGAAGTACTCCAGATATAACAAACTGACCCTAGCCCCCCGACACATAAACTACTGCAGCATAAATACTGGAGGCTGAGACAGGATGGGTCAGGAGACACTGTGGCCCCATCCGAGGACACCCCCGGACAGGGCCAAACAGGAAGGATATAACCCCACCCACTTTGCCAAAGCACAGCCCCCACACCACTAGAGGGATATCTTCAACCACCAACTTACCATCCTGAGACAAGGCTGAGTATAGCCCACAAAGATCTCTTCCACGGCACAACCCAAGGGTGGGGGCGCCAACCCATAACAAAGTAGATGTCCTAACCAACTTGCCAAAAGTATAGTTTGTTAATAATACATTTGTGGAGTGGTTGAAAAACAAGTTTTAATGACTCCAACCTAAGTGTTTGTAAACTTCAGACTCAACTGTACATGCTACCTCAATTGGCCCGACCAACCAGTGGCTAACCAGGCTATCTGCATTGTGGGGCGGCAGGGTAGCCTAGTGGTTAGAGTGTTGGACTAGTAACCGGAAGGTTGCGAGTTCAAACCCCCGAGCTGACAAGGTACAAATCTGTCGTTCTGCCCCTGAACAGGCAGTTAACCCACCGTTCCCAGGCCGTCATTGAAAATAAGAATTTGTTCTTAACTGACTTGCCTGGTTAAATAAAGGTTAAATAAAAAAATAAAAAAAAAATTGTGTCCCACCACCCATCAACCCCTCTTTTACGCTACTGCTACTCTCTGTTCATCATATATGCATAGTCACTTTAACTATATCTACATGTACATACTACCTCAATCAGCCTGACTAACCGGTGTCTGTATGTAGCCTTGTTACTTTTATAGCCTCGCTACTGTATATAGCCTGTCTTTTTACTGTCTTTTTACTTCTTTACCTACCTATTGTTCACCTAATAGCTTTTTTGTACTATTGGGCCTAGCTGGGCCTAGCTCTATTCTCTACTCTCTCTCCCACCTCTCTCCCCCACCTCACCACTCTCTTCCCCTCTCCCCCACTCTCTTCCCCTCTCCCCCACCTCACCACTCTCCTCCCCACTCCCCCACCTCACCACTCTCCTCCCCACTCCCCCACCTCACCACTCTCTTCCCCTCTCCCCCACTATCTTCCCCTCTCTCCCCCACCTCACCACTCTCCTCCCCTCTCCCCCACTATCTTCCCCTCTCTCCCCCACCTCACCACTCTCCTCCCCTCTCCCCCACCTCACTAGTCTCTTCCTCTCTCCCCCACCAGGAAATGGGATCTGCTAGCTGTAAATATAAATGATTTACCAGACTTCACACTAACATGGTTACCAGTAAAAAGTCAATTATGTGAGATTAAGTTAATTATGTTTTTTTGTTTTGTTTTTATGTGACAATTCCCAGAACAATCTGTGATACCAAAAATGTTTTCGGGCCATGCTGGCATGGAATCGCCCAATTGTTATTCTTCCCTCAGTGAAACATATTTTAGGATAAATAGTTATGGTGCTGGAAGTGGTGTTTTTAAATTCATTCAGATCCATAAATTTACTTTAAAAAAAAAGAGAGAGATTACCATACATGCCACCACTATTGTTGAATATGATATGGGACATTGTATAATTAAGCAATATGGTCAAAGTGGGTGTGGTAAGTGGCCAATATACCACGGCTAAGGACTGTTCATAAGCACGACGCAACGAGGAGTGCCTTGACACAGCCCTTAGCCGTGGTATACTGGCTACATAAACCACAAACCCTCAAGGTGCCTTATTGCCGTTATAAACTAGTTACCAGAGTAATTGGAGCAGGAAAAATGAGTGTTTTGTGTTACCCTTGGTAGACAGTCTGATATACCACGGCTGTCAGCCAATCAGTATTCAGGGCTCGAACCACCCAGTTTATACTGTCTGATATACCACGGCTGTCAGCCAATCAGTATTCAGGGCTCGAACCACCCAGTTTATACTGTCTGATATACCACGGCTGTCAGCCAATCAGTATTCAGGGCTCGAACCACCCAGTTTATACTGTCTGATATACCACGGCTGTCAGCCAATCAGTATTCAGGGCTCGAACCACCCAGTTTATAATGTCTGATATACCACGGCTGTCAGCCAATCAGTATTCAGGGCTCGAACCACCCAGTTTATACTGTCTGATATACCACGGCTGTCAGCCAATCAGTATTCAGGGCTCGAACCACCCAGTTTATAATGTCTGATATACCACGGCTGTCAGCCAATCAGTATTCAGGGCTCGAACCACCCAGTTTATACTGTCTGATATACCACGGCTGTCAGCCAATCAGTATTCAGGGCTCGAACCACCCAGTTTATAATTATAATCTTATCAGACATAAACACTTTTCTGTTGCACATTTACAATGCTGTGTTCTATACCAGCATGAGACAACTGTGCCCTCAAAAACAAATGTCAATGAGACACACTTAAACATTTTAAGGAGCAAAATTGTCTTATATGATGAAAGGATTTCAGTAGCATTTCAGTCATTACCCTCTCTCGTCTTGACCTTTGCCATTACGGTAATTAGCTTTCACGACTTTGTTAAAATAGGGCCAAAAAAATATACGACTAGAGAAATTCAGAGGAAAACTAAGAAAACATGTCCAAACAAATCATCTTAGAAAACAGGATGAGACTCTGAGACTCCGACGCAGCCATGTGGATGTTTACCTCGCTGAACGCTCGTTATTTATTTCATTAACCTGACATCTGGAGCCAATCGGCTGCTATAAGGAGACTTCTGCATGGAGCATCAACTCTATGTATCTGTGAATTAGGGCCATGCGGACGGGGGGGGGGGGGGGGGGGGGGGGGCACGGGTTGGGTCGAGATAGACGAGCGCTGAGGCAATGTTCTCCAAGTTTGTGCTGGGGGCAGTGCGAACGGTCACCAGGGTAATAGGATAGTAGGAGCAGAACTGTGCTGTGAGGTCCCTGCTTAGCTTAGCTTTGCAGCTCTAAGACATCGATAAAAATAACAGCACAGTGTGGGAGTTAGCCTTCATATATATATATAGAACAACACAGTGTGGGAGTTAGCCTTCATATAGAGAACACAGTGTGGGAGTTAGCCTTCATATAGAACAACACAGTGTGGGAGTTAGCCTTCATATATATAGAACAACACAGCGTGGGAGTTAGCCTTCATATATAGAGAACAACACAGTGCGGGAGTTAGCCTTCATATATAATAAACAACACAGTGTGGGAGTTAGCCTTCATATAGAGAACACAGTGTGGGAGTTAGCCTTCATTTAGAGAACACAGTGTGGGAGTTAGCCTTCATATAGAGAACAACACAGTGTGGGAGTTAGCCTTCATATAGAGAACACAGTGTGGGAGTTAGCCTTCATATATATAGAACAACACAGTGTGGGAGTTAGCCTTCATATATATAGAACAACACAGTGTGGGAGTTAGCCTTCATATATAGAGAACAACACAGTGTGGGAGTTAGCCTTCATACATACAGAACAACACAGTGTGGGAGTTAGCCTTCATATATAGAGAACAACACAGTGTGGGAGTTAGCCTTCATATATATAGAACAACACAGTGTGGGAGTTAGCCTTCATTTATAGAGAACAACACAGTGTGGGAGTTAGCCTTCATATACAGAGAACAACACAGTGTGGGAGTTAGCCTTCATACATACAGAACAACACAGTGTGGGAGTCAGCCTTCATATATATAGAACAACACAGTGTGGGAGTCAGCCTTCAGATATATAGAACAACACAGTGTGGGAGTTAGCCTTCATATATATAGAACAACAGTGTGGGAGTTAGCCTTCAAATACAGTAGTAAGGTTCTCTTTCAAACACCTGTATTTACATGGACCTCTTTTCACTCAGCAAAGACAGGTAGTGACCCATGCACATTTACAGAGTAACAAGAAATCAGTCTAACAGTGTAAACCCTCAGACCAAACGCCCCTTGTGATGAAGAGAACAAAAGAATAAAGCATTAAGCCTTCTAAGCCTCCCTCCCTTTCCCTCTCCACACACTGGGAGGGGCTAGTCGAAAGGGGGAGGCTCCATGTGTACTTGAAATCAATTATCATGAGGGAGGGAGGGAGGGAGCAGAGCAGAGTGCTGCAAGAGTCGCATCTAACAAAGACATCCCCAATCCCCTGGTCCTGTGTTCTTACCCCCCCTCCCATCTCCACCCCCTGGTCCTGTGTTCTTACCCCCCCTCCCATCTCCACCTCCTGGTCCTGTGTTCTTACCCCCCCTCCCATCTCCACCCCCTGGTCCTGTGTTCTTACCCCCCCCCCTCCCATCTCCACCCCCTGGTCCTGTGTTCTTACCCCCCCCCCTCCCATCCCCACCCCCTGGTCCTGTGTTCTGTTGTATTCAGCATTTCACTGTAAGGTCTACTACACCTGTTGTATTCAGCATTTCACTGTGAGGTCTACTACACCTGTTGTATTCAGCATTTCACTGTAAGGTCTACTACACCTGTTGTATTCAGCATTTCACTGTAAGGTCTACTACACCTGTTGTATTCAGCATTTCACTGTAAGGTCTACTACACCTGTTGTATTCAGCATTTCACTGTAAGGTCTACTACACCTGTTGTATTCAGCATTTCACTGTAAGGTCTACCTACACCTGTTGTATTCAGCATTTCACTGTAAGGTCTACTACACCTGTTGTATTCAGCATTTCACTGTGAGGTCTACTACACCTGTTGTATTCAGCATTTCACTGTAAGGTCTACTACACCTGTTGTATTCAGCATTTCACTGTAAGGTCTACTACACCTGTTGTATTCAGCATTTCACTGTAAGGTCTACTACACCTGTTGTATTCAGCATTTCACTGTAAGGTCTACTACACCTGTTGTATTCAGCATTTCACTGTAAGGTCTACTACACCTGTTGTATTCAGCATGTGACAAATACATTTTGATACGTACACCGGCCACTTTATTAGGTACACCTGCGTGTTAACGCAAATAGCCTGATCCTTCGAACAGTGACTCATCTGGCTGCTTGCAACTCAATATATAGAGTACATAGAGTAGAGAGCTTTAGTTTTTGTTCGACCAAACATTAAGACATGCAAGATGAGTAATCTAAGCGACTTTGACCGTGGTATGATTGTTGATGCCACACATGGTGGTTCCAGCATCTCAGAAACAGCTGCCCTCCTGGGATTTTTACTCACTACAGTCTCCAGAGTTTACAGAGAATGGTGCGATAAACAAAACACATTCAGTGAGCGGCAGTTCTGTGGGCTAAAACACCTTGTTAATGAGAGAGGTCAGAGGACAATGTCCAGACTCATTCAAGCTAACAGAAAGGCCACAAACGCTCAAATAACAGCTGTTTAAAACACTGGTGTGCAGAAGGGTATCTCTTAACATACAACACCGTGAATAATTCAGGCTGTTGTGGAGACAAAAGGGGGTCCTACCCAGTACTAGATAGGTGTACCTAATAAAGTGGCCGAGTACCATAATGTCAAATCTGAAAGCATGGTCTGGAAAAGTGGTACATGGGACCATAGAAACAGTGTCTGATAAAGAATGATGATGAACTATTACATCCATAGATAATGTAGTCCAATTGGTTCATGTTCCACGATAATTGGTGTCAATGGATCTCGTTATCCTGAAACTTTCATGATCTAAACATGGAATATCATTTGTCAGTTTCCTTAATAGAACTATGCAATTAGAGTAATGCAACAGTTATTTATCATTTTGACTGGTAGTATCAATTTAATTGTTGTATCACTGTAATGAAATGAATAGACAGTCATCTCAGATGTAATGTGTGAATTGCATTTTGAAATGGTAATACTTTGATGTTAAGTTGTGTCATTTTAAACAGGTGATTTTAGTTCAAATGATCTTAGATTTATGTGTACTGTATCCAATTGGAAAAAGTGTCCAGAGTTTAGAGTTTTTTTTATTTTGATCAAGGTTCTGAAATTAGTGCCAAAGTGTAATGCGTCTGTATGTAGCTGGTGAGATGAGTCAGGCGCAGGACAGCAGATATGAGTAATGAAAGCAATTCTACTCAATAATATAACAATACACGTCGTATAAATACAAGGCCACAAATACGGACAGCAATACAAATAAACAATCACTCACAAACAAACATGGGGGAACAGAGGGTTAAATAATGAACAAGTCATTGGGGAATTGAAACCAGGTGTGTAAGACAAAGACAAAACAAATGGAAAATGAAAAGTGGATCGGCGATAGCAAGAAGGCCTGTGACGTCGACCGCCGAACGCCGCCCGAACAAGGAGAGGGACCGACTTCGGCGGAAGTCGTGACACAAAATGATTGGGAAAAAAAACTGTAAACACCAAAATAATGACGAAATAGTTGGGTTGGAGAGCACAAGATGGCAGCCGTACAGTACGACGCCATCTTGGTATATCATACTGATGGATCTATTCCATGTGTCTGTCTGTCTGTCTGTCTGTCTGTCTGTCTGTCTGTCTGTCTGTCTGTCTGTTTGTCTCATCCTGTCTGTCTGTCTGTCTGTCTGTCTGTTTGTATCATCCTGTCTGTCTGTCTGTCTGTCTGTCTGTCTGTCTGTCTCTGTGTGTCTGTCTGTCTGTCTGTCTGTCTGTCTCATCCTGTCTGTCTGTCTGTCTCATCCTGTCTGTCTGTCTCATCCTGTCTGTCTGTCTCATCCTGTCTGTCTGTCTGTCTGTCTGTCTGTCTCATCCTGTCTGTCTGTCTGTCTGTCTCTGTGTGTGTGCTTTTCTGTGTGTCCGTGTGTGTGTGTTTCTGTGTGTGTTTGTCTATCTGTGTGCGTGTACCAGCAGTTCATGTCTGTGTGTGTGTGTGTGTGTGTGAACCAGCACGCATGCACACACACAGACACACACAGACACACCTGGCGTGCCGTCTCTCCCTGGTCTCCAGCAGCAATCATCAAAGCCATCACAGGAGCCAGATAGATAATTACACTTTTCCCACCCACCTTCCACCCTGGCCTAGAGCCTACCACAACTGGGTTCAAGCGCTATTCAAAACCTTTCAAATACTTCCAGAATTTGCTCTAGCCTGTCTGGAATGTCAGATGGGCGGGGTTTGACGATTTAAGACGATCCTATTGGTCTGTTATGCAAGTCAATCTCATTTAAGCACAGAGTAAATATTTACAATTATTTCAAATAGTGTTTGAACCCAGCTGTGGCGGGTGCTGAGTGCAGAGAACCCCTCGACTGCTGTAATAACACTCTGTCCACAGTCTGAACGAATCCCCACCACTTTACTGCACGACTGGGAGCGCCCGTTTATTCTGCCATTCAACTGGAAAGAAAAAACAAATTAATTTGGCACTTAAATCCCCCTCTCCCACTGCCGTTGAATAATGTATCACCATACCTCTCCCATCTCGCTCACTTGTCATCTCTCTCTCCCCCTCCCTCACTGTTCTCTCTTTCTCCCCCTCCCTCACTGTTTTATCTCTCCCTTTCTCCCTCTCCCTCACTGTCGTCTCTCTCCCTTTCTCCCCCTCCCTCACTGTTTTCTCTCTCCCTTTCTCCCCCTCCCTCACTGTTTTATCTCTCTTTCTCCCCCTCCCTCACTGTCTTCTCTCTCCCTTTCTCCCCCTCCCTCACTGTCTTCTCTCTCCCTTTCTCCCCCTCCCTCACTGTCTTCTCTCTTTCTCCCCCTCCCTCACTGTCTTCTCTCCCTTTCTCCCCCTCCCTCACTGTCTTCTCTCTCTCTTTCTCCCCCTCCCTCACTGTCTTCTCTCTCCCTTTCTCCCCCTCCCTCACTGTCTTCTCTCTCCCTTTCTCCCCCTCCCTCACTGTCTTCTCTCTCCCTTTCTCCCCCTCCCTCACTGTCTTCTCTCTCCCTTTCTCCCCCTCCCTCACTGTCTTCTCTCTCTCTTTGTCTCCCCCCCTCTCCCCTCATTCTCATGTGGTGGAGAGAATCCCCTGGTCACTTATAGAGACCTGCCAAGAGGAAGTGGTCACCAATAGAGTCCTGCCAAGAGGCAGTGGTCACCAATAGAGTCCTGCCAAGAGGAAGTGGTCACCAATAGAGTCCTGCCAAGAGGAAGTGGTCACCAATAGAGACCTGCCAAGAGGAAGTGGTCACCAATAGAGACCTGCCAACAGGAAGGGGTCACCAATAGAGACCTGCCAAGAGGAAGAATGTGAAGTGTCACAAGCCATTCAATGCATGACTGAACGTATCAGTCGTAAGAAATGTGCTATTTAAATAAAGTTTGATTTGATTGATGACATTACACCTGTAGAATATTTAATTTACTGTAGTTTTCACAAGAGGACAAGTGCAATTTTTCCCCAAAATGTTTTTAATTGATTGATTTTTATCATTTGACATAAATCAGTGATGTATAGTGGGAAGGACCCTATAGAGCAGTGCAAATACATACACCACTCTCTCTCCTTGTAACTCTTCATGTCCACACATCTGTTCATCAGAAGGGTTTAAACCTTTTACAGAAATATTCAGATAAATCACAGTTTTACCAAGAATGACAATTAGCAGAATGATTAGTATGCCTTTATCTAATGCACACGTTTAATTCAAAAGCTCAAATTAAATCACATTTAAATTTGTCACATGAGCCGAATACAACAGGTGTAAACAGTACAAAGAATACATAATAAATACATGAGACCCAACCACCACCACTGTCTATATAAACACACTAGACCCAACCACCACCACTGTCTATATAAACACACTAGACCCAACCACCACCACTGTCTATATAAACACACTAGACCCAACCACCACCACTGTCTATATAAACACACTAGACCCAACCACTACCACTGTCTATATAAACACATGAGACCCAACCACCACCACTGTCTATATAAACACACTAGACCCAACCACTACCACTGTCTATATAAACACACGAGACCCAACCACCACCACTGTCTATATAAACACACTAGACCCAACCACCACCACTGTCTATATAAACACATGAGACCCAACCACCACCACTGTCTATATAAACACACGAGACCCAACCACCACCACTGTCTATATAAACACACGAGACCAAACCACCACCACTGTCTATATAACACACTAGACCCAACAACGACCACTGTCTATATAAACACACTAGACCCAACCACCACTACTGTCTATATAAACACACTAGACCCAACCACCACCACTGTCTATATAAACACACTAGACCCAACAACGACCACTGTCTATATAAACACATGAGACCCAACCACCACCACTGTCTATATAAACACACTAGACCCAACCACTACCACTGTCTATATAAACACACGAGACCCAACCACCACCACTGTCTATATAAACACACTAGACCCAACCACCACCACTGTCTATATAAACACATGAGACCCAACCACCACCACTGTCTATATAAACACACGAGACCCAACCACCACCACTGTCTATATAAACACACGAGACCAAACCACCACCACTGTCTATATAACACACTAGACCCAACAACGACCACTGTCTATATAAACACACTAGACCCAACCACCACTACTGTCTATATAAACACACTAGACCCAACCACCACCACTGTCTATATAAACACACTAGACCCAACCACCACCACTGTCTATATAAACACACTAGACCCAACCACCACCACTGTCTATATAAACACACTAGACCCAACCACCACCACTGTCTATATAAACACACTAGACCCAACCACCACTACTGTCTATATAAACACACTAGACCCAACCACCACCACTGTCTATATAAACACACTAGACCCAACCACCACCACTGTCTATATAAACACACTAGACCCAACCACCACTACTGTCTATATAAACACACTAGACCCAACCACCACCACTGTCTATATAAACACACTAGACCCAACCACCACCACTGTCTATATAAACACACTAGACCCAACCACCACCACTGTCTATATAAACACACTAGACCCAACCACCACTACTGTCTATATAAACACACTAGACCCAACCACCACCACTGTCTATATAAACACACGAGACCCAACCACCACCACTGTCTATATAAACACACGAGACCCAACCACCACCACTGTCTATATAAACACACGAGACCCAACCACCACCACTGTCTATATAAACACACGAGACCCAACCACCACCACTGTCTATATAAACACACGAGACCCAACCACCACCACTGTCTATATAAACACACTAGACCCAACAACCACAACTGTCTATATAAACACACTAGACCCAATCACCACCACTGTCTATATAAACACACTAGACCCAATCACCACCACTGTCTATATAAACACACTAGACCCAACCACCACCACTGTCTATATAAACACACGAGACCCAACCACCACCACTGTCTATATAAACACATGAGACCAAACCACCACCACTGTCTATATAAACACACTAGACCCAACCACCACTCTGAAAGCCAAGAGCAAATCTGGTTCCTTTATCTCTTTGTTCCCACCCTACATCCTCAGTGTCCGTCTGCATCTCTGCCTACCAATCAAACCACAGCTCTCTGACAATTAACACCCATAGGAGCATCCAGCCAGCAGCCAGCCCAGTCACACTAGAGGCAGCCCCCCCACCCCTAGAGGGTTCCCCCCACCCATAGGAGCATCCAGACTGCAGCCAGCCCAGTCACACTAGAGGCAGCCCCCCCCCCCCCCCCACCCCTAGAGGGTCCCCCACCCCTAGAGGGTCCCCCACCCATAGAGGCAACCAGCCCAGTCACACTAGAGGCAGCCAGCCCAGTCACACTAGAGGCAGCCCCCCCCACCCATAGAGGCAGCCAGCCCAGTCACACTAGAGGCATCCAGCCCAGTCACACTAGAGGCAGCCAGCCCAGTCACACTAGAGGCAGCCCCCCCCCCCACCCCTAGAGGGTGCCCCCCACCCATAGAGGCAGCCAGCCTAGTCACACTAGAGGCAGCCCCCCACCCACCCTTTAGGATGCCCCCCACCCATAGAGGCAGCCCCCCCCCCAGCCCTAGAGGGTCCCCCCCACCCACAGAAGCAGTCCCCCCACCACCCCTAGAGGCAGCCCCCCTCCACCAATAGAGGCAGCCCCCATAATCCTAACCCAGCCCCAAAGGGTATGTCCTCATTTTCTCCATGCTAATGAGATTAAATCAGGGGGCATCCTTTCATGTTACGGCTTATTAGACAAGAATACCATGTATACTTTACATGTATAAAGTACCTATACCCATCATAGTGTGGAGTAGCCTACATCACTAGGTCAGATATGTTTTAGTCAACCTGACAAACAATCAGGAACAAGATGTATCTGCAAACCTGGAAAATAATGTCTTCTGGCCTCTGGCGGGCCTCTGACTGTGTTTCTGACTGGTCTCTTCTGGTCTCTGTCTGTGTCATGGTCGTTGTATGGAGGAGACCAAGGCGCAGCAGCGTGGTAAGCGTACATTCTATTTATTTAACGAATGAACACTGAACAAAACAACAAAACGTGACGCTAATATGGATAGTGCAGACAGGCAACTTAACATAGAACAAGAACCCACAAATACCCTAGACAAAATGGCTACCTAAATATGATCCCCAATCAGACACAACGATAAACAGCTGCCTCTGATTGGGAACCATATCAGGCCACCATAGACATATAAATACCTAGACTTACAAAAAAAACTAAATATACAAAAAAAAAAACTAGACAATACAAAAACTAACATACCCACCCATGTCACACCCTGACCTAACCAAAACAATGAAGAAAACAAAGGTCAGGGCGTGACAGTCTAGTCTCTGTCTGGCCTCTGTCTAGTCTCTGTTTGGTCTCTCTCAAGTCTCTGTCTGGTCTCTGTCAAGTCTCTGTCTGGTCTCTGTTTGGTCTCTGTTTGGTCTCTGTCTGGTCTCTTCTGGTCTCTGTTTGGTCTCTGTCTGGTCTCTTCTGGTCTCTGTCTGGTCTCTGTCTGGTCTCTGTCTGGTCTCTGTCTAGTCTCTGTCTAGTCTCTGTCTAGTCTCGGTTTGGTCTCTGTTTGGTCTCTGTCTGGTCTCTGTCTGGTCTCTGTCTGGTCTCGGTTTGGTCTCTGTTTGGTCTCTGTCTGGTCTCTGTCTGGTCTCTGTCTGGTCTCTGTTTGGTCTCTGTCTGGTCTCTGTCTGGTCTCTGTCTGGTCTCTGTTTGGTCTCTGTCTGGTCTCTGTCTGGTCTCTGTCTGGTCTCTGTCTGGTCTCTGTCTAGTCTCTGTCTAGTCTCTGTCTAGTCTCTGTCTAGTCTCTGTCTAGTCTCTGTCTGGTTTCTTCTGGTCTCTTCTGGTCTCTGTTTGGTCTCTTCTGGTCTCTTCTGGTCTCTTCTGGTCTCTTCTGGTCTCTTCTGGTCTCTTCTGGTCTCTGTCTAGTTTCTTCTGGTCTCTGTCTAGTCTCTGTTTGGTCTCTGTCTGGTTTCTTCTGGTCTCTGTCTAGTTTCTTCTGGTCTCTGTCTAGTCTCTGTTTGGTCTCTGTCTAGTTTCTTCTGGTCTCTGTCTGGTTTCTTCTGGTCTCTTCTGGTCTCTTCTGGTCTCTGTCTGGTTTCTTCTGGTCTCTGTCTAGTTTCTTCTGGTCTCTGTCTGGTCTCTGTCTGGTCTCTGTCTGGTCTCTGTCTGGTCTCTGTCTGGTCTCTGTTTGGTGAAAGTATATTATATAGTATAGTATATTACCGGTGATTATATAGTACAGTATATTATATGGTATAGTATATTATATAGTATAGTATATTATATACTATAGTATATTATATACTATAGTATAGTATATGGTATAGTATATTATATAGTATAGTATATTATATAGTATAGTATATTACCGGTGATAGTATATTATATAGTATAGTATATCACCAGTGATAGTATATTATATAGTATAGTATATTACCAGTGCTAGTATATTATATAGTATAGTATAGTACCAGTGATAGTATATTATATGGTATAGTATATTACCGGTGATAGTATGTAGTATAATATAGTATATTACCGGTGATAGTATATTATATGGTATAGTATATTACCGGTGATAGTATGTAGTATAATATAGTATATTACCGGTGATAGTATCTTACATAGTGATAGTATATTACCGCTGATAGTATATTATATAGTATAGTATATTATATAGTATATTACCAGTGATAGTATATTATATTGTTTAGTATATTGCCGGTGATAGTATATTATATAGTATAGTATAGTACCAGTGATCGTATATTATATGGTATAGTATATTACCGGTGATAGTATGTAGTATAATATAGTATATCACCAGTGATAGTATATTATATAGTATAGTATATTACCGGTGATAGTATGTAGTATAATATAGTATATTACCGGTGATAGTATATTACATAGTGATAGTATATTACCGCTGATAGTATATTATATAGTATAGTATATTATATAGTATAGTATATTATATAGTATAGTATATTATATAGTATAGTATATTATATAGTATAGTATATTACCAGTGATAGTATATTATATAGTATAGTATATTACCAGTGATAGTATATTATATAGTATAGTATAGTACCAGTGATAGTATATTACCAGTGATAGTATATTATATTGTTTAGTATATTGCCGGTGATAGTATAGTATATTACCAGTGATAGTATATTATATAGTATAGTATAGTACCAGTGATAGTATATTACCAGTGATAGTATATTATATTGTTTAGTATATTGCCGGTGATAGTATAGTATATTACCAGTGATAGTATATTATATAGTATAGTATATTATATAGTATATTACCAGTGATAGTATATTATATCGTTTAGTATATTACCGGTGATAATATATTATAAAGTATACTATACTATATTATTGTTGTCCAATTCACACACCTATCAATAACACATAAGAACACATCTCCATCCCTACTGTCTCTGACCTGGCGGACTGACTAAACACACATATTGCCTTTGCAAATTATATCTGAGTGTTGGAATGTGCCCCCGGCTGTCTGTAAATGAATAAAACAGAGAACATGGTGATCTCTGGTTTCCTTAATATCACGAATTTGATGTGAAGTATTTACTTTGACTTTGGACTTTTTTTCTGAAGTTGAGTACTTTTGTCACCACTATATATTATTGCTGTATACCTCTTAAATTCCCAAAGCCATTTATAATAGCATAGCAGGGAGAACAACAACCCTGCATGGAATTCATCTCAACCAATAAAGTCACACAGCAGGCAGTAGGGCTAGCATTGTCAATATGAGCCAGGTAGAGGGCTACAATATCTCTAACACACATTGTCTGTCTGTCTGGGAGCAGTGAGTACTGTATAGTTGATTAGCATCAGTTATACTGTAGACAGGAGAGACATCCCGGTGTCAAAGGAGAGAGAGAGGGGAGAGACATTGCTCCTGACGGCTGGTATAAATTGCTCCCTCTCTCTCCCTCTCCCTCTCTCCCTCACTCTCTCTCCCTCACTCTCTCTCCCTCACTCTCTCTCTCTCCCTCACTCTCTCTCCCTCACTCTCTCTCCCTCACTCTCTCTCACTCTCTCTCCCTCACTCTCTCTCCCTCACTCTCCCTCACTCTCCCTCTCTCTCACATTCTCTCCCAGAGAGCTAATAAGGCTGCTGCGTTATGTCACAAAGTAATTATTAAACGGATTAACAAACATATTTTATTGGTTGTCAGAGGGAAAATTGGAGGAAATGGATTTGAAAATAATTTGTGGAAACAGTAGTCATGTCTCCAGCTTTTCTGCTCAGACAGAAGTAGAGGCCGGGAGGACAGAAGTAGAGGGTGGGAGGACAGAAGTAGAGGCCGGGAGGACAGAAGTAGAGGCTGGGAGAACAGAAGTAGAGGCCGGGAGGACAGAAGTAGAGGGTGGGAGGACAGAAGTAGAAGCCGAGAGGACAGAAGTAGAAGCCGAGAGGACAGAAGTAGAGGGTGGGAGGACAGAAGTAGAGGGTGGGAGGACAGAAGTAGAGGGTGGGAGGACAGAAGTAGAGGCCGGGAGGACAGAAGTAGAGGGTGGGAGGACAGAAGTAGAGGCCGGGAGGACAGAAGTAGAGGCTGGGAGTACAGAAGTAGAGGATGGGAGAACAGAAGTAGAGGATGGGAGGACCGAAGTAGAGGCCGGGAGGACAGAAGTAGAGGATGGGAGGACAGAAGTAGAGGGCGGGAGGACAGAAGTAGAGGCCGTGAGGACAGAAGTAGAGGCCGTGAGGACAGAAGTAGAGGCCGGGAGGACAGAAGTAGAGGCCGGGAGGACAGAATTAGAGGCCGGGAGGAGAGAAGTAGAGGATGGGAGGACAGAAGTAGAGGCCGTGAGGACAGAAGTAGAGGCCGGGAGGACAGAAGTAGAGGCCGGGAGGACAGAAGTAATGGCCGGGAGAACAGAAGTAGAGGCTGGGAGGACAGAAGTAGAGGCTGGGAGGACAGAAGTAGAGGCTGGGAGGACAGAAGTAGAGGCCGGGAGGACAGAATTAGAGGATGGGAGGACAGAAGTAGAGGATGTGAGTACAGAATTAGAGGCCGGGAGGACAGAAGTAGAGGCCGGGAGGACAGAAGTAGAATGTGGGAGGACAGAAGTAGAGGCCGAGGGGACAGAAGTAGAGGCCGGGAGGACAGAAGTAGAATGTGGGAGGACAGACGTAGAGGCCGGGAGGACAGAAGTAGAGGCCGGGAGGACAGAAGTAGAATGTGGGAGGACAGAAGTAGAATGTGGGAGGACAGAAGTAGAGGCCGAGGGGACAGAAGTAGAGGCTAGGAGGAAAAGGATTTGTAGTGGACACAGTAGTGCCATCTGTAATCACATAACATACCTTTTAGAGTAAGGGTAGAGTCCTGTTACACGTTACAGCTGGGTCATTCAAACAGTAATTCTGATCTGCTTTGAGTCAATACTATTTCTGCTATTAAAATGTAAAATTGTCTCATGTGAACGTTTAGGAGGCGTGTGCATGTTTCTTCATGCCAAATTGCTGCTCAGCAACTGTAGTCATTTCAGACTGATACAGATCCACACGACTACTGACAAAGAGGAACCATACGCAGGTAGAAAACGTGTACGGAAATACACAGAGCTAGATCGGACACAGCAAAAAAGTGTATTATAATACAACTGACACAGCAACAATGATGACCTCACCAACAAGGTAGAACAATAGAATATTGTTTTGATTGGTTATGACAGAGCTGAACAGTGTTTTATATTGGTTGTAACCAATGTTGCCTCTAATTTCTTGGAGCAGAAAGGATAATCCTAGGGGACTACAGATGTGCCAGATCACTGTGATCATGTGGTAATATTGTGTTTTAGTACTACTACCACTAATAACAGGGGAGTATTGGTGTTCAGTTCTTTGCCACTAGTAACGGGGTAGCTGTCACGATCGTCATAATGATTTGACCAAGGCGCAGCGTGCGTAGAGTTTCACATCATTTGAATTAATAGAAACTCACCAAACAAAAACAAACAAGCACAAACGAAACGTCAAGCTACTGGTGTGCACAGAGGCAACTATCTGTAGACAAGATCCCACAAAGCACAATGAGGAAATGGCTGCCTAAATATGATCCCCAATCAGAGAAAACGATAAACAGCTGTCTCTGATTGGGAAAAATACCAGGACAACATAACCCATTAATCACCTAGATGACCCACCTTAGTCAATATCACGCCCCAACCAACATAGAGAATAAACAGCTCTCTTTGGTCAGGGGGTGACAGTAGTATTGTTTTTCAGTACTTTACCACTAGTAAAGGGGTAGTATTGTGTTTTAGTACTTTACCACTAGTAAAGGGGTAGTATTGTGTTTTAGTACTTTACCATGAGTAATGGGGTAGTATTGTTTTTCAGTACTTTACCACTAGTAAAGGGGTAGTATTGTGTTTTAGTACTTTACCATGAGTAATGGGGTAGTATTGTTTTTCAGTACTTTACCACTAGTAACAGGGTAGTATTGTGTTTTAGTACTTTACCACTAGTAACAGGGTAGTCTTGTGTTTTAGTACTTTACCACTAGTAACATGGTAGTATTGTGTTTTAGTACTTTACCAATAGTAACAGGGTAACGGGGTAGTATTGTGTTTTAGTACTTTACCATGAGTAATGGGGTAGTATTGTTTTTCAGTACTTTACCACTAGTAACAGGGTAGTATTGTGTTTTCAGTACTTTACCATGAGTAATGGGGTAGTATTGTGTTTTCAGTACTTTACCATGAGTAATGGGGTAGTATTGTTTTTCAGTACTTTACCACTAGTAACAGGGTAGTATTGTGTTTTCAGTACTTTACCATGAGTAATGGGGTAGTATTGTTTTTCAGTACTTTACCACTAGTAACAGGGTAGTATTGTGTTTTCAGTACTTTACCATGAGTAATGGGGTAGTATTGTTTTTCAGTACTTTACCACTAGTAACAGGGTAGTATTGTGTTTTAGTACTTTACCACTAGTAACAGGGTAGTCTTGTGTTTTAGTACTTTACCACTAGTAACATGGTAGTATTGTGTTTTAGTACTTTACCAATAGTAACAGGGTAACGGGGTAGTATTGTGTTTTAGTACTTTACCACTAGTAACAGGGTAGTATTGTGTTTTAGTACTTTACCAATAGTAACGGGGTAACGGGGTAGTATTGTGTTTTAGTACTTTACCACAAGTACCGGGGGTGTATTGTGTTTTAGTACTTACCAATAGTAACGGGGTAACGGGGTAGTATTGTGTTTTAGTACTTTACCACAAGTAACGGGATAGTATTGTTTTTCAGTACTTTAACAGGAGTATTGTGTGTGAGTACTTTACAATGGTAACAGGTTAGTATTGTTTTTTAAGTACTTTACTAGCAGTGAAATGGTAGTATTGTTTTTCTGTTCTTTACCAGTAATATTTTGTTTTGGTAATTAACCATATAGTATTGTGTTTTAGTACTGTGTCAGTATTAACAAGGAAGAATTGTATTTCAGTTCTTTACCAGTAGTAACGGGTTAGTATTTGTTTGTTTGTAATCTTGTCACCAAAAACACTCAGAAACTGTTACAGATGCACAATCGAGAGCATCTTGTCGGGCTGTATCACCGCCTGGTACGGCAACTGCTCCGTCCACAACCGTAAGGCTCTCCAGAGGGTAGTGAGGTCTGCACAACGCATCACCGGGGGCAAACTTCCTGCCCTCCAGGACACCTACACCACCCGATGTCACAGGAAGGCCATAAAGATCATCAAGGACAACAACCACCCGAACCCACTGCCTGTTCACCCCGCTATCATCCAGAAGGCGAGGTCAGTACAGGTGCATCAAAGCAGAGACCGAGAGACAGAAAAACAGCTTCTATCTCAAGGCCATCAGACTGTTAAACAGCCACCACTAACATTGAGTGGCTGCTGCCAACATACTGACTCAACTCCAGCCACTTTAATAATGGAAAAATTGATGTAATAAATGTATCACTAGTCACTTTAAACAATGGCACTTTATATAATGTTTACATACCCTACATTACTCATATGTACATACTGTACTCGATACCATCCACTGCATCTTGCCTATGCTGCTCTGTACCATCACTCATTCATACATTTTTCTTATGTACGTATTCTTATTCATTCCTCTACACTTGTGTCTATAAGGTAGTTGTTGTGGAATTGTTTGTTAGATTACTCGGTGGTTATTACTGCATTGTCGGAACTAGAAGCACAAGCATTTCGCTACACTCGCATTAACATCTGCTAACCATGTGTATGTGACAAATAACATTTGATTTGATTTGGTTCCAGAACTTTGCCAGCATAATTGTGGTTCAGTACTTTACCAGCAGTATCGTTTTTCAGTACTTTACCACTAATAACAGGATAGTATTGTGTTTCAGTAATTTACCAGCAGTATCGTTTTTCAGTACTTTACCACTAATAACAGGATAGTAGTGTTTCAGTATTTTACCAGTAATAACAAGGTAGTAATATGCTTCAGTACTTTACCAGTAGTATTGTGTGTTCAGTACTTTACCAGTAGTATTGTGTGTTCAGTACTTTACCAGTAGTATTGTGTGTTCAGTACTTTACCAGTAGTATTGTGTGTTCAGTACTTTACCAGTAGTATTGTGTGTTCAGTACTTTACCAGAAGTATTGTGTGTTCAGTACTTTACCAGAAGTATTGTGTGTTCAGTACTTTACCAGTAGTATTGTGTGTTCAGTACTTTACCAGTAGTATTGTGTGTTCAGTACTTTACCAGTCGTATTGTGTTTCAGTACTTTACCAGTAGTATTGTGTGTTCAGTACTTTACCAGTAGTATTGTGTGTTCAGTACTTTACCAGTAGTATTGTGTGTTTAGTACTTTACCAGTAGTATTGTGTGTTTCAGTACTTTACCAGTAGTATTGTGTGTTCAGTACTTTACCAGTAGTATTGTGTGTTCAGTACTTTACCAGTAGTATTGTGTGTTTCAGTACTTTACCAGTAGTATTGTGTGTTTCAGTACTTTACCAGAAGTATTGTGTGTTCAGTACTTTACCAGTAGTATTGTGTGTTCAGTACTTTACCAGTAGTATTGTGTTTCAGTACTTTACCAGTAGTATTGTGTTTCAGTACTTTACCAGTAGTATTGTGTTTCAGTACTTTACCCGTAGTATTGTGTGTTCAGTACTTTACCAGTAGTATTGTGTTTCAGTACTTTACCAGTAGTATTGTGTGTTCAGTACTTTACCAGTAGTATTGTGTGTTCAGTACTTTACCAGTAGTATTGTGTGTTTCGTACTTTACCAGTAGTATTGTGTGTTCAGTACTTTCCCAGTATTATTGTGTTTCAGTACTTTACCCGTAGTATTGTGTGTTCAGTACTTTACCAGTCGTATTGTGTTTCAGTACTTTACCAGTAGTATTGTGTGTTTCAGTACTTTACCAGTGGTATTGTGTTTCAGGACTTTACCAGTGGTATTGTGTGTTCAGTACTTTACCAGTAGTATTGTGTTTCAGTACTTTACCCGTAGTATTGTGTGTTCAGTACTTTACCAGTAGTATTGTGTTTCAGTACTTTACCAGTAGTATTGTGTGTTTCAGTACTTTACCAGTCGTATTGTGTTTCAGTACTTTACCAGTAGCATTGTGTGTTCAGTACTTTACCAGTAGTATTGTGTGTTCAGTACTTTACCAGAAGTATTGTGTGTTTCAGTACTTTACCAGAAGTATTGTGTGTTCAGTACTTTACCAGAAGTATTGTTTCAGTACTTTACCAGTAGTATTGTGTTTCAGTACTTTACCAGTAGTATTGTGTTTCAGTACTTTACCAGTAGTATTGTGTTTCAGTACTTTACCAGTAGTAACAGGGTAGTACTCTATTATCAGAGCAGCGACGGAGCCTATCTCTCAAGGAACACGAAGCAATGGTTCCATACAAGCTGTTCCTCTGGAGACCTGGAACAGACAGAGGGGGAGGGGAAGACAGAATTTCACTATCCACTCCTCCTGTAGAGAGCAGAGGGAGGGAGGAGGCAGCTCACAATAGCCCTACATACAAAACCTTTAGAGAACAGAGGGAGGGAGGCTGTTCCTCTGGGGCCCCTGCCTGTGAGACCTGGAACAGAGAGAGGTAGGAGGGAGAAGGGAGGAGAGAACAGCATTACCAGTATTCTTCTGTAGAGAGTAGAGGGAGAGATCGACACTCACAACAGCCCAACAAACAATCCCCTAGTGTACAACACACTCACCAGTAAGCACTGCCAGCCTGCTCACAAATGAATGAGACAATCTGCAGGTGTGTGTGCATAGTGATCAACAGTTGGCACGGCCCCTGTAGGGAGCGGTGGTGTAGCGAGGTGGCTGGGGTGAGAGAGCATCACAGGGGTGAGACGGAGGACGAGGGGGGAGAGCATGGCGGGGGAGTGGGGGTGAGAGAGCATCACAGAGGTGAGACGGAGGACGAGGGGAGAGAGTGAGGCAGGGGGAGGAGGGGGGAGAGCATGGCGGGGGAGGGGGGAGGCATGGTGGGGGGAGGATAAGGGAGAGCTTGGTGGGTGGAGTAGGCGGGGAGAGTGTGGCTCGGGGGAGGAGAGGTGAGAGCGTTGTGCCCAGCACCTGGCTGGTGCCCTGGGGGGAACTGGCAGATGGTGGTGGTGGTGACACAGTGTGTGGGTGACTAAGCCCTGTTTCCTGGCAGCCAGCTCTGAAGCAGAACAGAGGAGGGGAGAAAACAGAGGAGGGGGAGGAGGGGGAGGAGGAGTGGAGGAGGACTGGAGGAGGAGCGGTAGAGAGAAGAGGAGGAGGGGGGAGGAGGAGGAGGTGAGGAGGAGGAGGTGAGGAGGAGCGGTAGAGAGAAGAGGAGGAGGGGGGAGGAGGAGGAGGTGAGGAGGAGGAGGTGAGGAGGAGCGGTAGAGAGAAGAGGAGGAGGGGGGAGGAGGAGGAGGTGAGGAGGAGGAGGAGGTGAGGAGGAGGAGTGGAGGAGGGGGAGGAGGTGAGGAGGAGGAGTGGAGGAGGACCGGAGGAGGAGCGGTAGAGAGAAGTGGAGAGGGGGAGGAGGAGGAGGAGTGGAGGAGGACTGGAGGAGGAGCGGTAGAGAGAAGAGGAGGAGGGGGGAGGAGGAGGAGGTGAGGAGGAGGACTGGAGGAGGAGCGGTAGAGAGAAGAGGAGGAGGGGGGAGGAGGAGGAGGAGTGGAGGAGGACTGGAGGAGGAGGTGAGGAGGAGCGGTAGAGAGAAGAGGAGGAGGAGGGAGGAGGAGAGGAGGAGGAGGTGAGGAGGAGCGGTAGAGAGAAGAGGAGGAGGGGGGAGGAGGAGGAGGTGAGGAGGAGGAGGAGGTGAGGAGGAGGAGTGGAGGAGGGGGAGGAGGTGAGGAGGAGGAGTGGAGGAGGACTGGAGGAGGAGCGGTAGAGAGAAGAGGAGGAGGGGGGAGGAGGAGGAGGAGTGGAGGAGGACTGGAGGAGGAGCGGTAGAGAGAAGAGGAGGAGGGGGGAGGAGGAGGAGGTGAGGAGGAGGACTGGAGGAGGAGCGGTAGAGAGAAGAGGAGGAGGGGGGAGGAGGAGGAGGAGTGGAGGAGGACTGGAGGAGGAGCGGTAGAGAGAAGAGGAGGAGGGGGGAGGAGGAGTGGAGGAGGACTGGAGGAGGAGCGGTAGAGAGAAGAGGAGGAGGGGGGAGGAGGAGGACGAGACAATGCCAGAGAGGGGGATGGGCTCAGACTGAATCAGATTGGGTAGAGTAGAGAACCAGGGTTACAGGGCTCAGACTGAATCAGATTGGGTAGAGTAGGGAACCACAGGAAATATTGTTACCCCCTGTACATAGCCTTGCTACTGTTCTTTTATTGTTGCTCCTTAAGTATTTACTTTTCAGTTTTTCAACTTTATTTGTCTTTTATATTTGTTTATTTGAGTAAATACATTCTTAACACTTATTTTTCTTAAATCTGTTGTCATGTCTACTCCTTACTGGGATTTGTCATTACGCGCACCTGGTTCTCATCATTACGCGGACCTGTGAATCATTAAGAATAACACCTGGACTCCATTACCTTCATCATCTCCTACCCTTTATATGTCCCTCTCCCATGTTCACTCACCAGTTGGTATTGTTCTTGTGTATCGGCGTTCTGCCGTATGTTAGTGTCATGTTTTCTTGGTTTTGTTGTTTCATTAAACCGTTTCACCGGCACCTGCTTCTGACTCACCGCCCCATCATTATAACTGCATTGTTGGTTAGGGGCTCGTGAGTAAGCATTTCACTGTGAAGTGTCCTACAACTGTTGTATTCAGCGCATATGACAAATACAATTTGATTTGCAGGGCTTAAAGGGAATGACAGAGAACCGGGGCTGCAGGGCTGCAGGGCTTAAAGGGAATGACAGAGCACCTGGGCTGCAGGGCTGCAGGGTTTAAAGGGAATGACAGAGCACCGGGGCTGCAGGGCTGCAGGGTTTAAAGGGAATGAGAGAGCACCGGGGCTGCAGGGCTTAAAGGGAATGACAGAGCACCGGGGCTGCAGGGCTTAAAGGGAATGACAGAGCACCTGGGCTGCAGGGCTGCAGGATTTAAAGGGAATGACAGAGCACCGGGGCTGCAGGGCTGCAGGGCTTAAAGGGAATGACAGAGCACCGGGGCTGCAGGGCTGCAGGGTTTAAAGAGAATGACAGAGCACCGGGGCTGCAGGGCTTAAAGGGAATGACAGGGCACCGGGGCTGCAGGGCTTAAAGGGAATGACAGAGCACCGGGGCTGCAGGGCTTAAAGGGAATGACAGAGCACCTGGGCACCGGGGCTGCAGGGCTTAAAGGGAATGACAGAGCACCGGGGCTGCAGGGCTGCAGGGCTAAAAGGGAATGACAGGGCACCGGGGCTGCAGGGCTAAAAGGGAATGACAGAGCACCTGGGCTGCAGGGCTGCAGGGCTAAAAGGGAATGACAGGGCACCGGGGCTGCAGGGCTAAAAGGGAATGACAGGGCACCGGGGCTGCAGGGCTAAAAGGGAATGACAGAGCACCGGGGCTGCAGGGCTGCAGGGCTTAAAGGGAATGACAGAGCACCGGGGCTGCAGGGCTTAAAGGGAATGACAGAGCACCGGGGCTGCAGGGCTTAAAGGGAATGACAGGGCACCGGGGCTGCAGGGCTTAAAGGGAATGATATGAGCTGGGGTTGAGATAGGGTGAGACGGGTGAGGAGGGGTGGGACAAACAGATATTGCTCATTAGACTTTAAAAGTGTCTGTCTACATGCTTAACCATGTGATGAATTCATACACAGTGCATTCGTAAAGTATTCAGACCCCTTGATTTTGTTACATTAAAGCCTTATTCTAAAAAATAATTAAATAATAGATAACCCCTCATCAATCTACACACAATACCCCGTAATGACAAAGGGAAAACAGGTTTTTAAACATTTTCGCTAGTTAATAAAAAATAAAAAACAGAAATACCTTAATTACATAAGCATTCAGACTCTTTGCCATGAGACTCGAAATTGAGCTCAGGTGCATCCCGTTTCCATTGTTCATCCTTGAGACGGTTCTACAACTTGATTGGAGTCTACCTACGGTACATTCAATTGATTGGACACTATAACGTCCATGGAGAATAAGAGCACCTCCTCCCAGCTGCCCACTGCACTGAGGCTATAATACCACCACCGATAAATCTAGAGAATCGAGAATTTCAATAAGCATTTTTCTACGGCTGGCCATGCTTTCCACCTGGCTATTCCTACCCCGGTCAACAGCACTGCAACCCCACAGCAACTCGCCCAAGCCTTCCCAATTTTTCCTTCACCCAAATCCAGTCAGCTGATGTTCTGAAAGAGCTGCAAAATCTGGATCCCTACAAATCAGCTGGGCTAGACAATCTGGACCCTCTCTTTCTAAAATTATCTGCCGAAATTGTTGCAACCCCTATTACTAGCCTATTCAACCTCTCTTTTGTATTGTCTGAGATCCCAAAGATTGGAAAGCTGCCGTGGTCACCCCCTTCTTCAAAGGGGGAGACACCCTAGACCCAAACTGCTACAGACCTATATCCATCCTGCCCTGCCTTTCTAAAGTCTTCGAAAGCCAAGTTAACACACAGATCACTGACCATTTCGAATCACATAGTTCCTTCTCCGCTATGCAATCTGGTTTCAGAGCTGGTCATGGGTGCACCTCAGCCACGCTCAAGGTCCTAAACGATATCATAACTGCCATTGATAAGAGACATTACTGTGCAGCTGTATTCATCAACCTGGCCAAGGCTTTCGACTCTGTCAATCACCACATCCTCATCGGTAGACTCAACAGCCTTGGTTTCTCAAATGACTGCCTCGCCTGGTTCACCAACTACTTCTCAGACAGAGTTTAGTGTGTCAAATTGGAGGGCCTGTTGTCCGGACCTCTGGCAGTCTCTATGGGTGTGCCACAGGGTTCAATTCTCGGGCCGACTCTTCTCTGTATACATCAATGATGTCCCTCTTGCTGCTGGTAATTCTCTGATCCACCTCTACGCAGACGACACCATTCTGTATACTTCTGGCCCTTCTTTGGACACTGTGTTAACTAACCTCCAGACGAGCTTCAATGCCATACAACTCTCCTTCTGTGGCCTCCAACTGCTCTTAAATGCAAGTACAACTAAATGCATGCTCTTCAACCGATCTCTGCCCGCACCTGCCCGCCTGTCCAACATCACTACTCTGGACGGTTCTGACTTATAATAATGTGGACAATTACAATTACCTAGGTGTCTGGCTAGACTGTAAACTCTCCTTCCAGACTCACATCAAGCATCTCCAATCCAAAATTAAATCTAGAATCGTCTTCCTATTTCGCAACAAAGCCTCCTTCACTCGTGCTGCCAAACATACCTCGTAAAACTGACTATCCTACTGATCTTTGACTTCAGCGATGTCAAAATAGCATCCAACAATCTACTCAGCAAATGGGATGCAGTGTATCACAGTGCCATCCATTTTGTCACCAAAGCCCCATATAATATCCACCACTTCGACCTGTATGCTCTCGTTGGCTGGCCCTACTCGTCGCCAAATCCACTGGCTCCAGGACATCTATTAGCCTTTGCTAGGTAAAGCCCCACCTTATCTCAGCTCACTGGTCACCGTAGCAACACCCACCCGTAGCACGCGCTCCAGCAGGTATATTTCACTGGTCATCCCCAAAGCCAACTCCTCCTTTGGCTGCCTTTCCTTCCAGTTCTTTGCTGCCAATGACTGGAACGAATTGCAAAAATCACTGAAGCTGGAGACTCATATCTCCCTCACTATCTTTAAGCATCAGCTGTCAGAGCAGCTTACAGATCACTGCACCTGTACATAGCCCATCTGTAAATAGCCCATCCAACTACCTCATCCCCATATTGTTATTTATTTTGCTCCTTTGCACTCCAGTATCTCTACTTGCACATTCATCTTCTGCACATCTATCACTCAAATCAAATTTATTTAGAAAGCTCTTTGTACATCAGCTGATATCTCAAAGTGCTGTACAGAAACCCAGCCTAAAACCCCAAACAGCAAGCAATGCAGGTGTAGAAGCACGGTGGCTAGGAAAAACTCCATAGAAATGCCAAAACCTAGGAAGAAACCTAGAGAGGAACCAGGCTATGTGGGGTGGCCAGTCCTCTTCTGGCTGTGCCGGGTGGAGATTATAACAGAACATGGCCAAGATGTTCAAATGTTCATAAATGACCAGCATGGTCGAATAATAATAAGGCAGAACAGTTGAAACTGGAGCAGCAGCACGGCCAGGTGGACTGGGGACAGCAAGGAGTCATCATGTCAGGTAGTCCTGGGGCATGGTCCTAGGGCTCAGGTCCTCCGAGAGAGAGAAAGAAAGAGAGAAAGAGAGAATTAGAGAGAGCACATGTGGGGTGGCCAGTCCTCTTCTGGCTGTGCCGGGTGGAGATTATAAGATTATAACAGAACATGGCCAAGATGTTCAAAGATGTTCAACACTCCAGTGTTTAATTGCTAAATTGTAATTATTTCTTTACCTCCCTAATCTTATTACTTCATTTACACACACTGTATATATATTTTTCTATTGTGTTGACTGTATGTTTGTTTATTCCATGTGTAACTCTTGTGTTTCTGTAGCACTGCTTTGCTTTATCTTGGCCAGGTCGCAGTTGTAAATGAAAACTTGTTCTCAACTAGCCTACCTGGTTAAATAAAGGTGAAATAAAAAAATAAAACATTTGGAAAGTCACACACCTGTCTATATAAGGTCACACACCTGTCTATATAAGGTCACACACCTGTCTATATAAGGTCACACACCTGTCTATATAAGGTCACACACCTGTCTATATAAGGTCCAACAATTGACAGTGCATGTCAGAACAAAAACTAAGCCATGAGGTCGAAGAAATTATCCATAGAGCTCCGAGACAGGATTGTGTCGAGGCACAGATCTGGGAAAGGGAGCCAAAGCATTTCTGCAGCATTGAAGGTCCCCAAGAACTAAGTGGCCTCCATCATTCTTAAATGGAAGAACCACCAAGACTCTTCCGAAACTGAGCAATCAGTGGGAGAAGGGCCTTGGTCAGGCAGGTGACCAAGAATGTGATTGTCACTGTGACAGAGCTCCAGAGTTCATCTGTGAAGATGGGAGAACTTTCCAGAAGGACAATCATCGCTGCAGCACTCCACCAATCAGGCCTTTATGGTAGAGTGGCCAGACAGAAGCCACTCCTCAGTAAAAGGCACATGACAGCCCACTTGGAGTTTGCTAAAAGGCACCTAAAGGACTCTCAGACCATGAAAACAAGATTCTCTGGTCTGATGAAACCAAGATTAAACTCTTTGGCCTGAATTGCCAAGCGTCATGTGTGGAGGAAACCTGGCACCGTCCTTACAGTGAAGCATGGGGGTTGCAGCATCATGCTGTGGGGATGTTTTTCAGTGGCAGGGACTCGGAGACTAGTCAGGATCAAGGTAAAGATGAACGGAGCAAAGTACAGAGAGATCCTTGATGAAAACTTGCTCCAGAGCACTCAGGACCTCAGACTGGAGCGAAGGTTCACCTTCCAACAGGACAACAACCCTAAGCACACAGCCAGGGCAATGCAGGAGTGGCTTTGGGACAAGTCTCTGAATGTCCTTGAGTGGCCCAGCCAGAGCCCGGAATTGAACCTTTGAACATCTCTGGAAAGGCCTGAAAATAGCGATGCTCTGCATACAACCTGACAGACCTTGAGAGAATCTGCAGAGAAGAATGGGAGATCCCCAAAAAACGGTCTACCAAGCCTTTAGAGTCATATCCAATAAAACTCAAGGCTGTAATCGCTGCCAACTGTGCTCCAACAAAGTACTGAGTAAACGGTCTGAATACTTAAATGTGATAGTTCCATTTTTTTAATAAAAATTTGGACCAAAAACATAAAACCTGTTTTTACTTAGTCATTATGTGCGTAGATTGACAAGGGGAATTTATTTTTTAATCCGTTTTAGATTAAGGCTGTAATGTGGAAAATGTGCAAAATGTGTGCAAAATGTGGAAAATGTCAAGGGGTCTGAATACTTTCCGAATGCACTGAACAGCAAAAGTGTCAAAGATTTTACAGTAAGGAAATCAGTACATTTTAATAAATCCATTACACGCTAATCTATGGATATTAAGTGCCTGGGAATACAGATATGCATCTGGATCAGAAATCCAGTCAGTATGTGGCCACCATTTACCTCATGCAGCACGACACGTCTCCATCACATAGAGTTGATCAGGATGTTGATTGTGGC
>NC_050570.1:1507500-1545000 GCF_013265735.2 Oncorhynchus mykiss | reverse complement strand
TGATTGGCTGGGCCTGGCTGCCAAGTGGGTGGGCTTATGCCCTCCCAGGCCCACCCATGGCTACATCTCTGCCCATTCATGTGAAATCCAGAGATTAGGGTTTATTTAAATTGACTGATTTCCTTATATAAACTGTACCCAGGAAAGCAAAGGAAACTGAACTAAATGTCTATCGTCCAATAGCACTCACATCTGTCAGCATGAAGAAGTGATTTGAGAGTCAAGGATCATATCACCTCCACCCTACCTGACATCCTAGACTCACTCCAATTTGCTTACCGCCCCAATAGGGCTACAGATGACGCAATCGCCATCACACTGCACACTGCCCTAACCCATCTGGACAAGAGGAATACCTATGTAAGAATGCTGTTCATTGACTACAGCTCAGCATTCAACACCATAGTACACTCCAAGCTCAATATCAAGCTTGAGGCCCTGGGTTTGAACCCCGCCCTTTGCAACTGGGTCCTGGACTTTCTGACGGGCCTCCCCCTGGTGGTGAAGGTAGGAAACAACACCTCCATTCCGCTAATCTTCAACACTGGGGCCCCACAAGGGTGCGTTCTGAGCCCTCTCCTGTACTCCCTGTTCACCTACGACTGCGTGGCCATGCACACCTCCAACTCAATCATCAAGTTTGCAGACAACACAACAGTAGTGGGCCTGATTACCAACAACGATGGGACGGCCTACAGGGAGGAGGTGAGGGCCCTCGGAGTGTGATGTCAGGAAAATAATCTCACACTCAACGTCCACCAAACAAAGGAGATGATCGTGGACTTCAGGAAACAGCAGAGGGAGCACCCCCTTATCCACATCGACGGGACAGTAGTTGAGAAGGTGGAAAGCTTCAAGTTCCTCGGTGTACACATCACGGACAAACTGAAATGGTCTACCCACACAGACAGCGTGGTGAACAAGGCACAGCACCTCTTCAACCTGAGGAGGCTGAAGAAATGTGGCTTGTCACCTAAAACCCCCGCAAACTTTTACAGATGCACAATCGAGAGCATCCTGTCGGGCTGTATCACCGCCTGGTACGGCAACTGCACCAACCTCAACAGTAATGCTCTCCAGAGGGTAGTGAGGTCTGCACAACGTATCACCGGGGGCAAACTACCTAACCTCCAGGATACCTACACCACCCAATGTCACAGGAAGGCCATAAAGATCATCAAGGACAACAACCACCCGAGCCACTGCTGGTTCACCCCGCTATCATCCAGAAGGCGAGGTCAGTACAGGTGCATCAAAGCAGAGACCGAGAGACTGAAAAACAGCTTCTATGACAAGGCCATCAGACTGCTGAACAGCCACCACTAGCACATCAGAGGCGGCTGCCGATAGACAGACTAGGAATCAGTGGCCACTTTTAGAAATGGATCACTAGTCACTGTAATAATGTTCCGTATCTAGCATGACTCATCTCATGTGTATAAACTGCACTTCACACTATTCTACGGTATCTTAGTCACTTTTAAATTGTGTTTACACATTGCATCACCCATCTCACGTGTACAAAACTGTATTCTATACTACACCACTGCCTGTTAAACAGCCATCACTAACACATCACAGAGGCTGCTGCCTATAGACATAGATTAGGAATCACTGGCCACTTTAAGGAAATGCAACACTAGCCACTTTAATCATGTCTCCGTATCTTGCATTACTCAACTCATATGTATATACTGTACTTTATACTGTTCTTCGTTATCTTAGTCACTTTAATTGCGTGTAAATATTGCATCACCCATCTCATATGTACATACTGTACTCTATACTATTCCACTGTACCTTAGTCCAATGCCGCTGTGACACTACATACATTCACATTCAAAAGTTCAACTTGCTCACTTGTGCACCGGGGCCTCCCACTCCCCTTTCTATTCTGGTTAGATCCAGTTTGTGCTGTTCTGTGAAGTACTTTAGTTCATTGGCAATTTCTCGCATGGAATAGCCTTTGTTTCTCAGAACAAGAGAACACCACAATAGACTGACACGTTTCAGAAGAAAGTTATTTGTTTCTGGACATTTTGAGCCTGTAAACGAACCCACAAATGCTGATGCTCCAGACACTCAACTAGTCTACAGAAGGCCAGTTTTATTGCTTCTTTAATCAGAACAACAGTTTTCAGGTGGGATCAAATACAGCAGACAGAGCAGGGAGGGAGAGAAGGGGGGATGGAGGAAGAGAGCAGGGAGGGAGAGAAGGGGGGATGGAGGGAGAGAGAGAGCAGGAAGGGAGAGAGCAGGGAGGGAGAGAAGGGGGGATGGAGGAAGAGAGCAGGGAGGGAGAGAAGGGGGGATGGAGGAGAGAGAGAGCAGGAAGGGAGAGAGCAGGGAGGGAGAGAAGGGGGGATGGAGGAAGAGAGCAGGGAGGGAGAGAGCAGGGAGGGAGAGAGTAGGGAGGGAGAGAAGGGGGATGGAGGAAGAGAGCAGGGAGGGAGAGAGCAGGGAGGGAGAGAAGGGGGGATGGAGGAAGAGAGCAGGGAGGGAGAGAGCAGGGAGGGAGAGAAGGGGGAATGGAGGAAGAGAGCAGGGAGGGAGAGACAGGGGGGTGGATGGATGGAGAGAGCAGGGAGGGATAGAAGGAGGGATGGAGGGAGAGAGAGAGCAGGTAGGGATAGAAGGAGGGATGGAGGGAGAGAGCAGGGAGGATAGAAGGAGGGATGGAGGGAGAGAGCAGGGAGGAATAGAGCAGGGAGGGAGAGAAGGGGGAATGGAGGAAGAGAGCAGGGAGGCAGAGAAAGAGGGATGGATGGAGAGAGAGAGAGAGAGAGAAGGAGGGATGGCTGGAGAGAGAGAGCAGGGAGGGATAGAGCAGGGACGGAGAGAAGGGGGGATGGAGGAAGAGAGCAGGGAGGGAGAGAAGGGGGGGATGGAGGAAGAGAGCAGGGAGGGAGAGAGCAGGGAGGGAGAGAGCAGGGAGGGAGAGTAGGGGGATGGAGGAAGAGAGCAGGGAGGGAGAGAGCAGGGAGGGAGAGAGCAGGGAGGGAGAGAAAGAGGGGTGGGGAGAGAGAGAGAGCAGGGAGGGAGAGAGCAGGGAGGGAGAGAAGGGGGGATGGAGGAAGAGAGCTGGGAGGGAGAAAGCAGGGAGGAGAGAAGGGGGAATGGAGGAAGAGAGCAGGGGGGAGAGAAAGAGGGGTGGAGGGAGAGAGAGAGCAGGGAGGGAGAGAAAGAGGGATGGATGAAGAGAGAGAGAGAGAGGGAGAGAAAGAGCAGGGAGGGATAGAAGGAGGGATGGAGGAAGATCGCAGGGAGGGATAGAAAGAGGGATGGAGGGAGAGAGCAGGGAGGGATAGAAGGAGGGATGGATGGATGGAGAGAGCAGGGAGGGATAAAAGGAGGGATGGAGAGCGAGAGCAGGGAGGGATAGAAGGAGGGATGGAGAGAGAGAGCAGGGAGGGATAGAAGGAGGGAGACAGGTTGAAGAAAGAAGACATCAGATAAAGAGATGCATAGAGACAGGAAGATGGATAGATGGATAGGTAGGAAAACGAAAGAGAGCATCTCAACAGATTGATCAGTGAGGCAGAGCAGGTCCCCTGGGGAGAGAAACATTTTAGCACTCAATGGGAGGGAGGGAGAGAGAGAATGGTGGAGGGAAGGATGCAGGGAAGGATGACACATTTCCTGTTAGAGTCGCTTGTCCAGGAGAAGGATGCATGAGGGAGTCTGTGTGTTTAACGCAACATTCAGTGACAGCAGAGCACTTAGAGTAAGAGAGAGAGGGGAGGGAGAGAGGGAGACAGAAGGAGAGAGAGGGAGAGGGAGAGCGAGATTGGGAGGTAGGGAGAGGGGGAGACAGAAGGAGAGAGAGGGAGAGCGAGAGCGAGAGCAAGATTGGGAGGTAGGGAGGGAGGGAGAGGGGGACACTATATAGACATTTCACTTTGGTTCATCCATTTCACTTTGGTTCATCCATTTCACTTTCTTTGGCAAAGTAAACATTTGTTTCCAATGCAAATAAAGCCCCCTGAATTGAAATGTAATTGAGAGAGATGGAACACACAGAGAGAGAGAGAGAGATGGAACACACAGAGAGAGAGAGAGAGAGAGATGGAACACACACAGAGAGAGAGAGAGATGGAACACACAGAGAGAGAGAGAGAGAGAGATGGAACACACAGAGAGAGAGAGAGAGAGATGGAACACACACAGAGAGAGAGAGAGAGAGAGAGAGAGAGAGATGGAACACAGAGAGAGAGAGAGAGAGAGAGAGAGAGAGAGAGAGAGAGAGAGAGAGAGATGGAACACAGAGAGAGAGGGAGAGAGAGAGAGAAATGGAACACAGAGAGAGAGGGAGAGAGAGATGGAACACACACACAGAGAGAGAGAGAGATGGAACACACACACAGAGAGAGAGAGAGAGAGAGATGGAACACAGAGAGAGAGAGAGAGAGAGAGAGAGAGAGAGAGAGATGGAACACAGAGAGAGAGAGAGAGAGATGGAACACAGAGAGAGAGAGAGAGAGAGAGAGAGAGAGAGAGAGAGAGAGAGAGAGAGAGAGAGAGAGAGAGAGAGAGAGATGGAACACACAGAGAGAGAGAGAGAGAGAGAGAGAGAGAGAGATGGAACACAGAGATAGAGAGAGAGATGGAACACAGAGAGAGAGAGAGAGAGAGGGAGATGGAACAGAGCGAGAGAGAGATGGAACACAGAGAGAGAGAGAGAGAGAGAGAGAGAGAGATGGAACACAGAGAGAGAGAGAGAGAGAGAGAGAGAGAGAGAGATGGAACACAGAGAGAGAGAGAGAGAGAGAGAGAGGGAGATGGAACAGAGCGAGAGAGAGATGTGTTAAATAACAAAATATTCCCAACAGTTTTTGTGAAAAAAATGATGCGTACAATGTAGAATGTGATGGAAACACGTCGACCTTTAGGTTTTTATTCAGTACATGAAAACAAAAGAAAAATTACATTTCAGGTTGGTAGAAACACCACTGGTGTCTTCTGTGTGCACTATTTTAAATATTCACTTTAGAATGTTTCACCAATTGGATGGAAACCAATGAACAAAACTAGTGTCTTGAAAAATAGAGTGAATCTGGCATTTTAACTGCTGAATCGGCATTGAAATTGTCTGGAAAGGAGATGAACTATACACCGGCACTGGTTATGAAATCTGACATTTTAACTGTAACTTTATTTAGCCTGTTACCAGGTTTTCACTAAGAAATTAATTTTTAAAACAGTTTTTATATAAACTGTATAGTTTCTGAAATATATTCCTCATTATAATGTATAGTTTATTAAATATATTCCTCATTATAATGTATAGTTTATGAGATATAATCCACATTATAATGTATAGTTTATTAGATATAATCCACATTATAATGTATAGTTTATGAGATATAATCCACATTATAATGTATAGTTTATGAGATATAATCTACATTATAATGTATAGTTTATGAGATATAATCCACATTATAATGTATAGTTTATGAGATATAATCAACATTATAATGTATAGTTTATGAGATATAATCTACATTATAATGTATAGTTTATGAGATATAATCCACATTATAATGTATAGTTTATGAGATATAATCAACATTATAATGTATAGTTTATGAGATATAATCCACATTATAATGTATAGTTTATGAGATATAATCCACATTATAATGTATAGTTTATGAGATATAATCCACATTATAATGTATAGTTTGAGAGAGATGTGTCAGTCTAAATGAAGATGTAATATGGATAAGAGCAACATTATAATGTATAGTTTATGAGATATAATCCACATTATAATGTATAGTTTATGAGATATAATCCACATTATAATGTATAGTTTATGAGATATAATCCACATTATAATGTATAGTTTATGAGATATAATCCACATTATAATGTATAGTTTATGAGATATAATCCACATTATAATGTATAGTTTGAGAGAGATGTGTCAGTCTAAATGAAGATGTAATATGGATAAGAGCAACATTATAATGTATAGTTTATGAGATATAATCCACATTATAATGTATAGTTTATGAGATATAATCCACATTATAATGTATAGTTTATGAGATATAATCTACATTATAATGTATAGTTTGAGAGATGTGTCAGTCTAAATGAAGATGTATTATGGATAAGAGCAACATTATTTTTGTTTGTCAAACAGCAGTCAAGCATCGATCATCATGTCACCAGAATAAAACCCTCGATATTTATTGGGGAGCAGCATCAAGCTCGTCACCAGGCACTTTCACCATCCTGTGAAGTTCATCATCACTTATTTCATCTGTGGCCTAATAAACGATGTAGTTTCCAGAGTCGTAGTGGGAGGACCACACAACATATCTTCTCCTGACTCCAAGTTTACTTCAATATGATGGTTATTATATCAATATTTTTTTCCACCTCCGTTTCCTCGCATAATTCATTTTACCGACACAAAAATATCCCGCCATGTCGAACAAACAAATTGTGTGTCGGGCATTTATAAAATTGTACCGACACTTCCTGTTCCCCGTCACAGATGTGGTGGCTAAAACATCTACATCACTTAGGAGACAGTCTTTTCCAGAACGTCTAACAGGAGCAAGTAGGGTTAAGTGTCTTGCTAAAGAGCACATCGACAGATTATGCCACCACAACAGCCCGGGGATTCGAACCAGAGACCTTTCGGTTACTGGCCCAAAGATCTAACCCCTACTCGCATAAAAAAAACTGAGGATGGAAACGTAGTTACTGATGAATATACAGTATATCGTTCAGGAATAATCCTTGGAATGTTCTGGTCTAAATAGTCTATCGATCTCCCAACTGATTGATGGAAACATAACCATGGTGGAATTGGGTTGCTCCTTCGGTTCCCAGATTAATGGAAATATGTTAGTTATTCCTTCTCACAGAAGACATCAATCAAAACATGAGGGGGTGACAGGGTGTCAAGAGAGAGAGAGAGAGAGACAGCGAGAGGGGGTGGGGATGAAGAGAGAGAGAAGGGGGTGGAGAGAGGGGGGATGGGGAGAGAGAGAGAGCGAGACAACAAGAGGGGGGTGGGGTGGAGGTGGTGTGGTGGTGTGGCTGTGGAGTGTGGTAGTGGTGTGGTGTGTGGTGGAGTGATGGTGTGGTGATGGTGTGGTGGTGGGGTGTGGTAGTGGCGTGTGGTGGTGGTGGTGTGGTAGTGGGGTGTGGTGGTGGTGTGGTGTGGTGTGTGGTGGGGTGGTGGTGTGATGATGGTGTGTACGGTGTTGTGGTGGTGTGTACAGTGTTGTGGTGGTGTGTACGGTGTTGTGGTGTGATGGTGTGCACGGTGTACTGCACCGTTGTGTGGTGGTGGTGTGGTGGTGGTGTTTTGTGGTGGTGTTCTGGTGGTTTGGTGGTGTGGTGGTGGTGTGGTGGTGTGTACGGTGGTGTGGTGGTGGGATGTGGTGTGGTAGGGTGTACGGTGTTGTGGTGCTGTGTTGTGGTGCGATGTGGTGGTGGTGTTATGGTGTGGTGGGGGTGTGATGGTGCGGTGGCGGTGTGGTGGTGGTGTTATGGTGTGGTGGGGTTGTGTGGTGGTGGTGTGGTAGTGTTGTGTTGTGTTGTGGTGTGGTGGTGGTGGTGTTATGGTGTGGTGGGGGTGGTGTGGGGGTGGTGTGGTGGTGAGGTGTGGGGGTGGGGTGGTTTGGTGGTGTGGTATGGTGTGATGTTGTTTTGGTGGTGTGGTGTGGTGGTGTGGTTTTGTTGTGTGGTGTGGTGTGGTTGTGGTGGTGTGGTGTGGTGTATTCGTGGTGGTGTGGTGTGATGGTGTGATGTGGTGGTGAGATGTGGCGGTGTGGTGGTGTTGTGGTGAGGTGTGGTGGTGAGATGTGGCGGTGTGGTGTTGTTGAGTTGGTGAGGTGGTGGTGAGGTGGTGTTGTGTGGTGGTGTGGTGTGGTTGTGGTGTGGTGGTGTGATGGTGTGATGTGGTGGTGAGATGTGGCGGTGTGGTGGTGTTGTAGTGAGGTGTGGTGGTGTGGTGGTGTGGTGGTGTGGTGTGGTGGTGAGATGTGGCGGTGTGGTGGTGTTGAGTCGGTGAGGTGTTGGTGAGGTGGTGTTGTGTGGTGGTGTGGTGTGGTTGTGGTGTGATGTGGTGGTGAGATGTGGCGGTGTGGTGGTGTTGTGGTGAGGTGTGGTGGTGTGGTGGAGTGGTGGTGTTGTGTGGTGGTGAGGTGTGGTGGTGGTGTGCTGTGGTGATGTGGTGGTGTTCTGGTGGTTTAGTGGTTTAGTGGTGGTGTGGTTGTGCTGTGGTGGTGTGGTTGTGTGGTTGTGGTGGTGTTTTGTGGTGATGGTGTGGTGGTGATGGTGTGGTGGTGTGGTGTTGATGTGATCCTGTGGTGGTGTGATGGTTTGGTGGGGGTGTGGTGGTGGTGTGGGGGTGTGTGGTGTGGGGGTGTTGTGATGGTGTGGTGGTGTGGTGTTGTGTTGTGGGGGTGGTGTGATGGTGTGGTGATGTGGTGGTGGTGTGATGGTGGTGTTATGGTGTTGTGTTGGTGTGTTGGTGGTGTGGTGGTCGTGGTGTGATGGTGTGGTGGTGTTGTGGTGGGGTTGTGGTGTGGTGGTTGTGGTGTGGTGGTGGTGTTTTGTGGTGGTGGGGTGTGGTGTTGTTATGGTGTTGTGGTGGTGTGGTTGTGTGGTGTGGTGGTGTGGTGTTGTGTTGTGGGGGTGGTGTGATGGTGTGGTGATGTGGTGGTGGTGTGATGGTGGTGTTATGGTGTGCTGGGGGTGTGTGGTTGTGTGGTGGTTTGATATGGGGGTGTGATGTGGTGGTGGTGTGGTGGTGGGGTTGTCGTGTGGTGGTGGTGTGTTGTGGTGGTGGGATGTTGTGGTGGTGGGATGGTGGTGTGATGATGTGGTGGGGGTGTGGTGGTGTTATGGTGTGGTGGTGGTGTGATGATGTGGTGGTGGTGTGATGATGTTATGGTGTGGTGGGGGTATGTGGTGGTGGTGTGGTGGTTTGATATGGGGGTGTGATGTGGTGGTGTGGTGTTGTGGTGGTGGGGTGGTGTGGTTTAGTGGTGTGGAGTTGGTGTGGTGGGGTGGAGGTTGTGTGTGGTGGTGGTGGTGTGGTGGTTTGGTGGTGGTGTGGTTGTCTGATGTGGTGGTGGTGGTGTGATGTGGTGTTGTGGTTGTGGTGTGTGGTGGTGGTGGTGGTGGTGGTGGTATGGTGGTGTGGTGGTGTGGTGTGGTGTGGTGGTGTTGTGGTGTGGGCGTGTGTACGGTGTTATCGTGTTGTGATGTGATGGTGGGGTGTGGTGATGGTGTGGTGGTGTGTACGGTGTTGTGGTGTGGTGGTGGGATGTGGTGTGGTGGACGGTGTTGTGGTGCTGTGCTGTGGTGCGATGTGGTGGTGGTGTGGTAGTGTTGTGGTGTGGTTTGGTGGTGGTGTTATGGTGTGGTGGGGGTGTGATGGTGCGGTGGCGGTGTGGTGGTGGTGTTATGGTGTGTTGGGGGTGTGTGGTGTGGTGTGATGTTGTTTTGGTGGTGTGGTGTGGTGGTGTGGTTTTGTTGTGGTGTTGAGGTGTGGTGGTGGTGAGGTAAGGTGGTGTGGTGGTGTTGTGTGGTGGTGTGGTGGTGTTGTGTGGTGGTGTGGTGGTGTTGTGTGGTGGTGTGGTTGTGGTGGTGTTGAGTTGGTTAGGTGTGGAGGTGTGGAGGTGTGGTGGAGTGGTGGAGTGGTGGAGTGGTGGTGTGGTGGTGTGGTGGTGGTGGTGTTGTGGTGTTGTGAGGTGGTGTTGTGAGGTGGTGAGGTGAGGTGGTGAGGTGTGGAGGTGGTGGTGTGATGTGGTGGTGTGGAGGTGGTGAGGTCTGGTGGTGGAGGTGGTGAGGTGTGGTGGAGTGGTGTTGTGTGGTGGTGTGATGTGGTGATGTGGTTGTGCTGTGGTGGTATGGTTGTGTGGTGGTGGGCTTTGGTGTTGCTGTGGTGGTGTGGTGGTGTTCTGGTGGTTTAGTGGTGTGGTGGTGATGATGTGGTGGTATGGTTGTGCTGTGGTGGTGTGGTTGTGTGGTGGTGGTGTTTTGTGATGGTGTTCTGGTGGTTTGGTGGTGTGGTGGTGATGGTGTGGTGGTGATGGTGGTGGTGGTGGTGTGGTGGTTTGATATGGGGGTGTGATGTGGTGGTGTGGGGGTGTGGTGCGGTGGTGGGGTGATGTGGTGGTGGTGTGTTGTGGTGGTGGAGAGGTGTGGTGTTGTGCTGTGGTGGTGTGGTGGTGTGGTTTAGTGGTGTGGAGTTGGTGTGGTGGAGGTGGTGTGTGGTGGTGGTGGTGTGGTTGTCTGATGTGTTGGTGGTGGTGGTGTGGTGTTGTGGTTGTGGTATGGTGGTGTGATGTGGTGGTGTTTTGTTGTGGTGTGGTGGTGTGCTGGTGTTTTGTTGTGGTGTGGTGGTGGTGTGGTGTGATTTGATATGGTGGTGTGGTGGTGGTGGTGTGGTGGTGTTTTGTTGTGGTGATGCTGTGGTGGTGACGCTGTGGTGGTGTGTTGGTGTGTGGTGGCGTGTTGTGGTAGTGGGGTGATATGGTGTGGTTGTGTGGTGGTGTGGTGTGTCGTTGGGTTGTTGTGGTGTGGTGGTGTGGTTGTGTGGTGGTGGTGTGTTGTGTTGGTGGGGTGTGGTGGTGTGTTGTGGTTGTGTTGTGGTGTTGTTTTGGTGGTGTGGTGGTGTGGTGGTGTTGTGTGGTGGGGTGGTGGTGGTGGGGTGTGGTGGTTGTGTGATGGTGTGCTGGTGGTGGTGGTGTGGTGGTGTAATGGTGTGGTGGGGGTGTGATGGTGTCATGGGGTTTGGTGTTGGCATGATGGTTTGTTGTGGGTGTGATGGTGTGCTGGTGTGGTGTTGTGGTGGTGGTGTGGTGGTGTGGTAGTCGTGGTGTGGTTGTCATTGTGTGGTGGTGTGGTGGTCGTGGTGTGGTTGTCATGATGTGGTGGTGTGGTGGTCGTGGTGTGGTTGTCATGGTGTGGTGGTGGTGTCTAGTTGGTGGTGGTGATGTGGTGGTTGGGTTGTGGTGTGGTGTTTTGTGGTGGTGGGGTGTGGTGTTGTTATGGTCTTGTGGTGGTGTTGTGGTGGTGTTGTGGTGGTGTGGTGGTCGTGGTGTGGTGGTCATGGTGCGATGGTGTGGTTGTGTGGTGTTGTTGGGGTGGTGGTGTTTTGTGGTGGTGGTGTGATGTTGTTTTTGTTGTGTGATGGTGTTGTGGTGTGATGGGGTTGTGGTGGTGTGGTGGTGTGGGGGTGTGGTGGTGTTGTGGTGGTGTGTTGGTGGTCATTGTGTGATGGTGTGGTGGTGTTGTGGTGTGTAGGTGGTGGGGTTTTGGTGTGGTGGTGGTGTTTTGTGGTGGTGGGGTGTGGTGTTGTTCTGGTGTTGTGGTGTTTGTGTGATGGTGGTGTGGTGTGGTGGTGGTGTGGTGTTGTGTTGGTGTGTTGGTGGTGTGGTGGTCGTGGTGTGATGGTGTGGTGGTGTTGTGGTGGGGTTGTGGTGTGGTGGTTGTGGTGTGGTGGTGGTGTTTTGTGGTGGTGGGGTGTGGTGTTGTTATGGTGTTGTGGTGGTGTGGTTGTGTGATGGTGGTGTGGTGGTGGTGTGGTGTTGTGTTGGTGTGTTGGTGTGTTGGTGGTGGTGGTGTTTTGTGGTGGTGGTGGTGTGATGTTGGTGTGGTGGTGGTTTTATGGAGTGGTGAGGGTGTGGTGTGATGGTGTGATGTTGTTTTTGTTGTGTGGTGGTGGTGTGGTGGTGTGTTGGTGGTGTGATGGTGTGATGGTGGTGTGGTGGTTGTGGTGTTGTGGTGGTTGTGTGATGGTGGTGGGGTGTTGGTGTGGTGGTGGTTTTATGGTGTGGTGGGGGTGTGGTGTTGTGGTGGTGTGATGATGTGGTGGGGGTGTGGTGGTTAGGTGTGGTGTGGTGGTGTGGTGTGGTGGGGGTGGTGTGGTGGTGGTGTGGTGGTGTTGTGATGGTGTGGTGGTGTGATATGTGGAATTGTTTTGTTATTCTCTGTAGTTTATGATTCTCTATAGTTTGTGGTTCTCTATAGTTTGTGATTCTCTATAGTTTGTGATTCTCTATAGTTTGTGATAGAGAGAGAGGGATGGATGGAGAGAGAGCAGGGTGGGAGAGAAAGAGGGATGGAGGGAGAATGAGAGCAGGGGGGAGAGAGAGAGGGATGGATGGAGAGAGCAGGGAGGGAGAGAAGGAGGGATGGATGGAGAGAGAGAGAGAGAGAAAGGAGGGGGAGAGAGCAGGGAGGGAGAGAAGGAGGGATGGATGGAGAGAGAGAGAGAGGGAGAGAAAGAGGGATGGAGGGAGAGAGAGAGAAAGGAGGGAGAGAGAAGGGAGGGAGAGAAGGAGGGATGGATGTAGAGAGAGAGAGAGCGAGAGAGAGAGAGAGAGAGGGAGAGAAAGAGGGATGGAGGGAGAAAGAGAGCAGGGAGGGAGAGAAAGAGAGGTGGAGAGAAAGAGCAGGGAGGGAGAGAAAGAGGGATGTAGAGAGAGACCAGGGAGGGATAGAAGGAGGGATGGAGGGAGAGAGAGAAGGGAGGGAGAGAAAGAGGGTTGGAGGGAGAGAAAGAGGGATGGATGGATGGATGGATGGAGAGAGCAGGGAGGGATAGAAGGAGGGATGTAGGGAGAGAGAGAGCAGGGAGGGATAGAAGGAGGGATGGAGAGAGAGCAGGGAGGGAGAGAAGGAGGGATGGAGAGAGAGCAGGGAGGGATAGAAGGAGGGATGGAGGGAGAGAGCAGGGAGGAATAGAAAGAGGGATGGAGGGAGAGAGCAGGGAGGGATAGAAGGAGGGATGGAGTGAGAGAGCAGGGAGGGATAGAAGGAGGAATGGAGGGAGAGAGCAGGGAGGGATAGAAGGAGGGGTGGAGGGAGAGAGCAGGGAGGGATAGAAGGAGGGATGGAGGGAGAGAGCAGGGAGGGATAGGAGGGAGACAGGTTGAAGAAAGATAAAGAGATGCATAGAGACAGGAAGATGGATAGATGGATAGGTAGGAAAATGAAAGAGAGCATCTCAACAGATTGATCAGTGAGGCAGAGCAGGTCCCCTGGGGAGAGAAACATTTTAGCACTCAATGGGAGGGAGGGAGAGAGAGAATGATGGAGGGATGGTGGAGGGAAGGATGCAGGGAAGGATGACACATTTCCTGTTAGAGTCGCTGGTCCAGGAGAAGGATGCATGAGGGAGTCTGTGTTTAATGCAACAGAGAGAGAGAGAGAAGGGAGAGAGGGGGAAAGAGGGAATGAGAGGGGAGAGAGTAGTTTATGATTCTCTATAGTTTGTGATTCTCCGTAGTTTGTGATTCTCTAAAGTTTGTGATTCTCTAAAGTTTGTGATTCTCTAAAGTTTGTGATTCTCCGTAGTTTGTGATTCTCCGTAGTTTGTGATTCTCCGTAGTTTGTGATTCTCCGTAGTTTGTGATTCTCCGTAGTTTGTGATTCTCCGTAGTTTGTGATTCTCCGTAGTTTGAGTTAATTGATGTCATGGACCACTGAGGCGCATTTTGGATACAACAGGATGGAGTCATGCTGATAGAGAATTCTGATTGGTTGGAGGAAAGTGCAGCAGGTTGACATGATCCAGACTCCATCTGAACCCAGAGTGGTCTTGGTTTGTATCCAGTACAAAAGGGCTCTGAGATTTGCAGCTAAATTATATGTCTGAAAATTTGGTTGAGCTAATCCAACCCAATGCCCTAGGCTTCTGTAAATGTTTTCTACTAATCCATGGTACCTTGCAATTCCAAATAAAATGTATGTTTGGCCCAGTGAAATAAATACATATTTGGTAATAAAAGTGGCGAAACACATTCATTACCCTTCCAATAAGAGAAAGATAAATACAATAAATATAAAATGTGAAATTGCATTTTTTTGAAAAATTATTTCCTTGTCACTTCCTTGTCGCTGAACAAAAATGAAATCTTGTAAAAGAGTTAAAATAGCCTGATTTACAAGAAAAAGCTCACTCTTTCTTAGATTAGACCCTGAGATTGATCTAAACTGCTTCAGAATAGATAAGGTCTGTGGTAATGAGGTTTCTCAAACTGATTCAGAATAGATAAGGCATTTGGTAATGAGCTATACCTTGGAAAACATCGCTAGAACACAGTGTGATAGCAAGGGGCTCGACTGCCAAAGCAAACAACAAGGGGGAGAGTGAACAACCCTGTCTGGATCCCCGGTGCAGAGGAAAATAGGACAAAAAGTATTCAATATTTATTTATTTATTTATTTATTGTTCACTTTCAATCTAAACACAATAATTTCAAAGCAAGTGTATTAACAATAAAAAACTGAAATACCTTATTTACATACTCTTAAGTATTCAGACCCTTTGCTATGAGACTTAAAATTGAGCTCAGGTGCATCCTGTTTCCATTGATCATCCTTGACATGTTTCTACAACTTCATTGGAAATGATTTGGGAAGGCACACACCTGTCTATGTAACGTCCCACAGTTGACAGTGTATGTCAGAGCAGAAACCAAGCCATGAGGTCAAAGGAATTGTCAGTAGAGCTCCGAGACAGGTTTGTGTCGAGGCACAGATCTGGGGAAGGGTACCAAAACATTTTTGCAGCATTAAAGGTCCCCAAAAACACAGTGGCCTCCATCTTTCTTAAATGGAAGAAGTTTGGAACCACCAAAACTCTTCCTAGAGCTGGCCGCCCGGCCAAACTGAGCAATTGGGGGAGAAGGTCATTGGTCAGGGAGGTAACCAAGAACCCAATGGTCACTCAGAGAGCTCCAGTGTTCCTCTGTGAAGATGGGAGAAACTTCCAGAACAACCATCTCTGAAAAACTCCACCAATCAGGCCTTGGTAGAGTGGCCAGACTGAAGCCACTCCTCAGTAAAAGGCACATGACAGCCCACTTGGAGTTTATCAAAAGGCGCCTAAAGGACTCTCAAATCATGAGAAACAAGATTCTGTGGTGTTCGTGATAATCTCCCCTTTCCTCAGTGGACTCCCTTTAGTTGGTAACCCAAACGGTTCGGACGCTACCAAACAGAAGTTGGTTTATCAACAGTACCCACTTTAGACGAGTCTCCTGACACTTGTGGGTAGAAAGAAGATACATTTTCGGGATGTCTCAAGGTCTGATAAACATCGTTCTTGCTCTGCCACCAATCTCTGCAGATGCGGAAGTGCGAAACTGGCGGATGGATTGAGACATATCTCTAGCTTAAATAGACAGACTTTGATAGGGATTGTTTTTTACTTAGATTGATGCACTTGGGGATCAATCGACTCTAGGAGGTTAAGCTCAACTCCACGGACCACGGGATAATGGATAATGATAATAACTCGCAAGGTGGAGGTTGGGGAGGCAGTCTGGCCACCCTTCACCTATCCGAGAAGACCCAACCCAGCTATTAAACAGCTTTGAGACGGACTTACCAGCCCAGGGAGTCAGCACGTATCCTGGATTATATCCAGTTGGTAGTTACAGTCTTGTCCCATCGCTGCAACTACCGTGCCGACTCGGGAGAGGCGAAGGTCGAGAGCCATACATCCTCCAAAATACAACCCTGCCAAACCTCACTGCTTCCTGACACAGTGCTCGCTTAACCCGGAAGCCAGCCGCAGCTGGGACAAAGAAATCCCAGCCATCCAATCCCTCCCCTAACCCGGATGACGCTGGGCCACTCGGAGGCACGTTGGATTTAAGGACCTTCGTTTTAGGCCCCCTGGACTACAGCTTTTCTATCAGAACAAGTAAAAATAACCATCTCTGTCACGATCGTTTGTAGAGAAGGACCAAGGCGCAGCGTGATTACAGTTTCTCATAAGTTATTAAAGTGAAACTAGAAAACAAAACTAGAAACAAACAACGAACCGTGACTGCAGAGGTGCTACTAACTCAAAATACAAAATTCAATATCACACAAAACACAGGTGGAAAAGGCTATCTAAATATGATCCCCAATTAGAGACAACGATTACCAGCTGCCTCTAATTGGGAACCATATCAAGCACACCAACCTAGAAATATGAAAACTAGAACGCCACATAGAAATAATAAACTAGAACACCCCAGTCATGCCTTTACCTACTATACCATAGAGAAACAATGGCTCTATATGGTCACGGCGTGACAATATCCTACAATTTTGATAGAGATGATCAGAAAACGTGGTTGTAAACATTCATAATTCTGATTGTTATTCTATTGGTTACGTCGAGGCAGATGCCCCAGGGGCAGAGTGGCCCACACTCATTGAATTGGCACTCTTAAATGTTAGAGCAATCACTAGTCAAAACCTTTCCTGTGAACGAACTCATTATGTTTCTCACTGCAACATGGCTGTCTTCAGACTGTAGTGCCACTCATTGTTGAAGCCCTCCCACCGGACGAGAGCTTTTCATTCTCTATCAGCAAAAGAACTAAGGGCGGGGCCATTATTTTTACTAATGCTCTCAGCTGTAAGGACATGTCAGCCAGCAGACCAGAGCATCATGTTATACTGTTTAAATGTCAGCCACCAGACCAGAGCATCATGTTATACTGTTTAAATGTCAGCCACCAGAGCATCATGTTATACTGTTTAAATGTCAGCCACCAGAGCATCATGTTATACTGTTTAAATGTCAGCCACCAGACCAGAGCATCATGTTATACTGTTTAAATGTCAGCCACCAGACCAGAGCATCATGTTATACTGTTTAAATGTCAGCCACCAGACCAGAGCATCATGTTATACTGTTTAAATGTCAGCCACCAGACCAGAGCATCATGTTATACTGTTTAAATGTCAGCCACCAGAGCATCATGTTATACTGTTTAAATGTCAGCCACCAGACCAGAGCATCATGTTATACTGTTTAAATGTCAGCCACCAGACCAGAGCATCATGTTATACTGTTTAAATGTCAGCCACCAGACCAGAGCATCATGTTATACTGTTTAAATGTCAGCCACCAATGCTGACCATAACCCTCTATAGGCCACCAAAGCACTGCCCCAATACAACTATTATCTATTGTTCTTGAGAACTATTATAACATCATTGTATTGGGCGATTTCATTATTCACGTTGACAAAGAGACTGACTTTTATCTGATCACCACTGGGGATGTTTACTACCTTGTTGCCCACAGCACAGGGTAATACTGAACCCATTATTATCAATATCCCACCACCTATTCTGCCTTCCTCTTGTGATGATCTAGTTAATAACTTTAGTAGCAAATGAAGGGCAACAATTTGTCACGTCCTGACCTTAGTTCCTTGTTTTTGTTTCTATTTTACGGTTGGTCAGGGCGTGAGTTGGGGTGGGCATTCTATGTGTTGTTCTAGTTTTGGTTTTCTATGTGTTTGACCTGGTATGGTTCTCAACCAGAGGCAGCTGTCAATCGTTGTCCCTGATTGAGAACCATACTGAGGCAGACTGTTTTCCCCATTTTAGTTGTGGGTGATTGTTTAATGTCTCCGTGTCTTCACCAGACAGAACTGTTTCGTTTTCGATTCTGTCTTTCACTTTGTTTTTATGTATTTTCTCCCAGCCTTTAGTTACTATGCCCCCAGCCTTTAGTTACTATGCCCCCAGCCTTTAGTTACTATGCCCCCAGCCTTTAGTTACTATGCCCCCAGCCTTTAGTTACTATGCCCCCAGCCTTTAGTTACTATGCCCCCAGCCTTTAGTTACTATGCCCCCAGCCTTTAGTTACTATGCCCCCAGCCTGTAGTTACTATGCCCCCAGCCTTTAGTTACTATGCCCCCAGCCTTTAGTTACTATGCCCCCAGCCTTTAGTTACTATGCCCCCAGCCTTTAGTTACTATGCCCCCAGCCTTTAGTTACTATGCCCCCAGCCTTTAGTTACTATGCCCCCAGCCTTTAGTTACTATGCCCCCAGCCTTTAGTTACTATGCCCCCAGCCTGTAGTTACTATGCCCCCAGCCTTTAGTTACTATGCCCCCAGCCTTTAGTTACTATGCCCCCAGCCTTTAGTTACTATGCCCCCAGCCTGTAGTTACTATGCCCCCAGCCTTTAGTTACTATGCCCCCAGCCTTTAGTTACTATGCCCCCAGCCTGTAGTTACTATGCCCCCAGCCTTTAGTTACTATGCCCCCAGCCTTTAGTTACTATGCCCCCAGCCTTTAGTTACTATGCCCCCAGCCTTTAGTTACTATGCCCCCAGCCTTTAGTTACTATGCCCCCAGCCTTTAGTTACTATGCTCCCAGCCTGTAGTTACTATGCCCCCAGCCTTTAGTTACTATGCCCCCAGCCTTTAGTTACTATGCCCCCAGCCTTTAGTTACTATGCCCCCAGCCTTTAGTTACTATGCTCCCAGCCTGTAGTTACTATGCCCCCAGCCTTTAGTTACTATGCCCCCAGCCTTTAGTTACTATGCCCCCAGCCTTTAGTTACTATGCCCCCAGCCTTTAGTTACTATGCCCCCAGCCTGTAGTTACTATGCCCCCAGCCTTTAGTTACTATGCCCCCAGCCTTTAGTTACTATGCCCCCAGCCTTTAGTTACTATGCCCCCAGCCTTTAGTTACTATGCCCCCAGCCTTTAGTTACTATGCCCCCAGCCTTTAGTTACTATGCCCCCAGCCTTTAGTTACTATGCCCCCAGCCTTTAGTTACTATGCCCCCAGCCTTTAGTTACTATGCCCCCAGCCTGTAGTTACTATGCCCCCAGCCTTTAGTTACTATGCCCCCAGCCTTTAGTTACTATGCCCCCAGCCTTTAGTTACTATGCCCCCAGCCTTTAGTTACTATGCCCCCAGCCTTTAGTTACTATGCCCCCAGCCTTTAGTTACTATGCCCCCAGCCTTTAGTTACTATGCCCCCAGCCTTTAGTTACTATGCCCCCAGCCTTTAGTTACTATGCCCCCAGCCTTTAGTTACTATGCCCCTAGCCTGTAGTTACTATGCCCCCAGCCTTTAGTTACTATGCCCCCAGCCTTTAGTTACTATGCCCCTAGCCTTTAGTTACTATGCTCCCAGCCTTTAGTTACTATGCCCCCAGCCTTTAGTTACTATGCCCCCAGCCTGTAGTTACTATGCCCCCAGCCTTTAGTTACTATGCCCCCAGCCTTTAGTTACTATGCCCCCAGCCTTTAGTTACTATGCCCCCAGCCTTTAGTTACTATGCCCCCAGCCTTTAGTTACTATGCCCCCAGCCTTTAGTTACTATGCCCCCAGCCTTTAGTTACTATGCCCCCAGCCTTTAGTTACTATGCCCCCAGCCTTTAGTTACTATGCTCCCAGCCTGTAGTTACTATGCCCCCAGCCTTTAGTTACTATGCCCCCAGCCTTTAGTTACTATGCCCCCAGCCTTTAGTTACTATGCCCCCAGCCTTTAGTTACTATGCTCCCAGCCTGTAGTTACTATGCCCCCAGCCTTTAGTTACTATGCCCCCAGCCTTTAGTTACTATGCCCCCAGCCTTTAGTTACTATGCCCCCAGCCTTTAGTTACTATGCCCCCAGCCTGTAGTTACTATGCCCCCAGCCTTTAGTTACTATGCCCCCAGCCTTTAGTTACTATGCCCCCAGCCTTTAGTTACTATGCCCCCAGCCTTTAGTTACTATGCCCCCAGCCTTTAGTTACTATGCCCCCAGCCTTTAGTTACTATGCCCCCAGCCTTTAGTTACTATGCCCCCAGCCTTTAGTTACTATGCCCCCAGCCTTTAGTTACTATGCCCCCAGCCTTTAGTTACTATGCCCCCAGCCTGTAGTTACTATGCCCCCAGCCTTTAGTTACTATGCCCCCAGCCTTTAGTTACTATGCCCCCAGCCTTTAGTTACTATGCCCCCTGCCTTTAGTTACTATGCCCCCAGCCTTTAGTTACTATGCCCCCAGCCTTTAGTTACTATGCCCCCAGCCTTTAGTTACTATGCCCCCAGCCTTTAGTTACTATGCCCCCAGCCTTTAGTTACTATGCCCCCAGCCTTTAGTTACTATGCCCCTAGCCTGTAGTTACTATGCCCCCAGCCTTTAGTTACTATGCCCCCAGCCTTTAGTTACTATGCCCCTAGCCTTTAGTTACTATGCTCCCAGCCTTTAGTTACTATGCCCCCAGCCTTTAGTTACTATGCCCCCAGCCTGTAGTTACTATGCCCCCAGCCTTTAGTTACTATGCCCCCAGCCTTTAGTTACTATGCCCCCAGCCTTTAGTTACTATGCCCCCAGCCTTTAGTTACTATGCCCCCAGCCTTTAGTTACTATGCCCCCAGCCTGTAGTTACTATGCCCCCAGCCTGTAGTTACTATGCCCCCAGCCTTTAGTTACTATGCCCCCAGCCTTTAGTTATTATGCTCCCAGCCTGTAGTTACTATGCTCCCAGCCTTTAGTTACTATGCCCCCAGCCTTTAGTTACTATGCCCCCAGCCTGTAGTTACTATGCCCCCAGCCTTTAGTCACTATGCCCCCAGCCTTTAGTTACTATGCCCCCAGCCTTTAGTTACTATGCCCCTAGCCTTTAGTTACTATGCTCCCAGCCTTTAGTTACTATGCCCCCAGCCTTTAGTTACTATGCCCCCAGCCTGTAGTTACTATGCCCCCAGCCTTTAGTTACTATGCCCCCAGCCTTTAGTTACTATGCCCCCAGCCTTTAGTTACTATGCCCCCAGCCTTTAGTTACTATGCCCCCAGCCTTTAGTTACTATGCCCCCAGCCTTTAGTTACTATGCCCCCAGCCTGTAGTTACTATGCCCCCAGCCTGTAGTTACTATGCCCCCAGCCTTTAGTTACTTTGCCCCCAGCCTTTAGTTACTATGCTCCCAGCCTGTAGTTACTATGCTCCCAGCCTTTAGTTACTATGCCCCCAGCCTTTAGTTACTATGCCCCCAGCCTGTAGTTACTATGCCCCCAGCCTTTAGTTACTATGCCCCCAGCCTTTAGTTACTATGCCCCCAGCCTGTAGTTACTATGCCCCCAGCCTTTAGTTACTATGCTCCCAGCCTGTAGTTACTATGCCCCCAGCCTTTAGTTACTATGCCCCCAGCCTTTAGTTACTATGCCCCCAGCCTTTAGTTACTATGCCCCTAGCCTTTAGTTACTATGCCCCCAGCCTTTAGTTACTATTCCCCCAGCCTTTAGTTACTATGCTCCCAGCCTTTAGTTACTATGCCCCCAGCCTTTAGTTACTATGCCCCCAGCCTGTAGTTACTATGCTCCCAGCCTGTAGTTACTATGCCCCCAGCCTTTAGTTACTATGCCCCCAGCCTGTAGTTACTATGCCCCCAGCCTGTAGTTACTATGCCCCCAGCCTGTAGTTACTATGCCCCCAGCCTTTAGTTACTATGCCCCCAGCCTTTAGTTACTATGCCCCCAGCCTTTAGTTACTATGCCCCCAGCCTGTAGTTACTATGCCCCCAGCCTGTAGTTACTATGCCCCCAGCCTTTAGTTACTATGCCCCCAGCCTGTAGTTACTATGCCCCCAGCCTGTAGTTACTATGCCCCCAGCCTTTAGTTACTATGCCCCCAGCCTGTAGTTACTATGCCCCCAGCCTTTAGTTACTATGCCCCCAGCCTTTAGTTACTATGCCCCCAGCCTGTAGTTACTATGCCCCCAGCCTGTAGTTACTATGCCCCCAGCCTGTAGTTACTATGCCCCCAGCCTTTAGTTACTATGCCCCCAGCCTGTAGTTACTATGCCCCCAGCCTTTAGTTACTATGCCCCCAGCCTTTAGTTACTATGCCCCCAGCCTTTAGTTACTATGCTCCCAGCCTTTAGTTACTATGCCCCCAGCCTTTAGTTACTATGCCCCCAGCCTTTAGTTACTATGCCCCCAGCCTTTAGTTACTATGCCCCCAGCCTGTAGTTACTATGCCCCCAGCCTTTAGTTACTATGCCCCCAGCCTTTAGTTACTATGCTCCCAGCCTTTAGTTACTATGCCCCCAGCCTTTAGTTACTATGCCCCCAGCCTTTAGTTACTATGCCCCCAGCCTTTAGTTACTATGCCCCCAGCCTGTAGTTACTATGCCCCCAGCCTGTAGTTACTATGCCCCCAGCCTTTAGTTACTATGCCCCCAGCCTGTAGTTACTATGCCCCCAGCCTTTAGTTACTATGCCCCCAGCCTTTAGTTACTATGCCCCCAGCCTTTAGTTACTATGCCCCCAGCCTGTAGTTACTATGCCCCCAGCCTTTAGTTACTATGCCCCCAGCATTTAGTTACTATGCCCCCAGCCTGTAGTTACTATGCCCCCAGCCTTTAGTTACTATGCCCCCAGCCTTTAGTTACTATGCCCCCAGCCTTTAGTTACTATGCCCCCAGCCTGTAGTTACTATGCCCCCAGCCTGTAGTTACTATGCCCCCAGCCTTTAGTTACTATGCCCCCAGCCTTTAGTTACTATGCCCCCAGCTTTTAGTTACTATGCCCCCAGCCTTTAGTTACTATGCCCCCAGCCTTTAGTTACTATGCCCCCAGCCTTTAGTTACTATGCTCCCAGCCTTTAGTTACTATGCCCCTAGCCTTTAGTTACTATGCCCCCAGCCTTTAGTTACTATGCCCCCAGCCTTTAGTTACTATGCCCCCAGCCTTTAGTTACTATGCCCCCAGCCTTTAGTTACTATGCCCCCAGCCTGTAGTTACTATGCCCCCAGCCTTTAGTTACTATGCCCCCAGCCTTTAGTTACTATGCCCCCAGCCTTTAGTTACTATGCCCCCAGCCTTTAGTTACTATGCCCCCAGCCTGTAGTTACTATGCCCCCAGCCTTTAGTTACTATGCCCCCAGCCTTTAGTTACTATGCCCCCAGCCTGTAGTTACTATGCTCCCAGCCTTTAGTTACTATGCCCCCAGCCTTTAGTTACTATGCCCCCAGCCTTTAGTTACTATGCTCCCAGCCTTTAGTTACTATGCCCCCAGGCTTTAGTTACTATGCCCCCAGCCTTTAGTTACTATGCTCCCAGCCTTTAGTTACTATGCCCCCAGCCTGTAGTTACTATGCCCCTAGCCTGTAGTTACTATGCCCCCAGCCTGTAGTTACTATGCTCCCAGCCTGTAGTTACTATGCCCCCAGCCTTTAGTTACTATGCCCCTAGCCTGTAGTTACTATGCCCCCAGCCTTTAGTTACTATGCCCCTAGCCTTTAGTTACTATGCCCCCAGCCTTTAGTTACTATGCCCCCAGCCTTTAGTTACTATGCCCCCAGCCTGTAGTTACTATGCCCCCAGCCTGTAGTTACTATGCCCCCAGCCTGTAGTTACTATGCCCCCAGCCTTTAGTTACTATGCCCCCAGCCTTTAGTTACTATGCCCCCAGCCTGTAGTTACTATGCCCCCAGCCTGTAGTTACTATGCCCCCAGCCTGTAGTTACTATGCCCCCAGCCTTTAGTTACTATGCCCCCAGCCTGTAGTTACTATGCCCCCAGCCTTTAGTTATTATGCCCCCAGCCTTTAGTTACTATGCCCCCAGCCTTTAGTTACTATGCCCCCAGCCTGTAGTTACTATGCCCCCAGCCTTTAGTTACTATGCCCCCAGCCTGTAGTTACTATGCCCCCAGCCTGTAGTTACTATGCTCCCAGCCTGTAGTTACTATGCCCCCAGCCTGTAGTTACTATGCCCCCAGCCTTTAGTTATTATGCCCCCAGCCTTTAGTTACTATGCCCCCAGCCTTTAGTTACTATGCCCCCAGCCTGTAGTTACTATGCCCCCAGCCTTTAGTTACTATGCCCCCAGCCTGTAGTTACTATGCCCCCAGCCTGTAGTTACTATGCCCCCAGCCTTTAGTTACTATGCCCCCAGCCTGTAGTTACTATGCCCCCAGCCTGTAGTTACTATGCCCCCAGCCTTTAGTTACTATGCCCCCAGCCTTTAGTTACTATGCCCCCAGCCTTTAGTTACTATGCCCCCAGCCTGTAGTTACTATGCCCCCAGCCTTTAGTTACTATGCCCCCAGCCTTTAGTTACTATGCCCCCAGCCTTTAGTTACTATGCCCCCAGCCTGTAGTTACTATGCCCCCAGCCTTTAGTTACTATGCCCCCAGTCTTTAGTTACTATGCCCCCAGCCTTTAGTTACTATGCCCCCAGCCTGTAGTTACTATGCCCCCAGCCTTTAGTTACTATGCCCCCAGCCTTTAGTTACTATGCCCCCAGCCTTTAGTTACTATGCCCCCAGCCTGTAGTTACTATGCCCCCAGCCTTTAGTTACTATGCCCCCAGCCTTTAGTTACTATGCCCCCAGCCTTTAGTTACTATGCCCCCAGCCTGTAGTTACTATGCCCCCAGCCTGTAGTTACTATGCCCCCAGCCTTTAGTTACTATGCCCCCAGCCTTTAGTTACTATGCCCCCAGCCTGTAGTTACTATGCCCCCAGCCTTTAGTTACTATGCCCCCAGCCTGTAGTTACTATGCCCCCAGCCTTTAGTTACTATGCCCCCAGCCTTTAGTTACTATGCCCCCAGCCTTTAGTTACTATGCCCCCAGCCTTTAGTTATTATGCCCCCAGCCTGTAGTTACTATGCCCCCAGCCTGTAGTTACTATGCCCCCAGCCTTTAGTTACTATGCCCCCAGCCTGTAGTTACTATGCCCCCAGCCTGTAGTTACTATGCCCCCAGCCTTTAGTTACTATGCCCCCAGCCTGTAGTTACTATGCCCCCAGCCTGTAGTTACTATGCTCCCAGCCTGTAGTTACTATGCCCCCAGCCTGTAGTTACTATGCCCCCAGCCTTTAGTTACTATGCCCCCAGCCTTTAGTTACTATGCCCCCAGCCTTTAGTTACTATGCTCCCAGCCTTTAGTTACTATGCCCCCAGCCTTTAGTTACTATACCCCCAGCCTTTAGTTACTATGCCCCCAGCCTTTAGTTACTATGCCCCCAGCCTTTAGTTACTATGCTCCCAGCCTTTAGTTACTATGCTCCCAGCCTTTAGTTACTATGCCCCCAGCCTTTAGTTACTATGCCCCCAGCCTGTAGTTACTATGCCCCCAGCCTTTAGTTACTATGCCCCCAGCCTGTAGTTACTATGCCCCCAGCCTGTAGTTACTATGCCCCCAGCCTTTAGTTACTATGCCCCCAGCCTGTAGTTACTATGCCCCCAGCCTGTAGTTACTATGCCCCCAGCCTTTAGTTACTATGCCCCCAGCCTTTAGTTACTATGCCCCCAGCCTTTAGTTACTATGCCCCCAGCCTGTAGTTACTATGCCCCCAGCCTTTAGTTACTATGCCCCCAGCCTTTAGTTACTATGCCCCCAGCCTTTAGTTACTATGCCCCCAGCCTGTAGTTACTATGCCCCCAGCCTTTAGTTACTATGCCCCCAGTCTTTAGTTACTATGCCCCCAGCCTTTAGTTACTATGCCCCCAGCCTGTAGTTACTATGCCCCCAGCCTTTAGTTACTATGCCCCCAGCCTTTAGTTACTATGCCCCCAGCCTTTAGTTACTATGCCCCCAGCCTGTAGTTACTATGCCCCCAGCCTTTAGTTACTATGCCCCCAGCCTTTAGTTACTATGCCCCCAGCCTTTAGTTACTATGCCCCCAGCCTGTAGTTACTATGCCCCCAGCCTGTAGTTACTATGCCCCCAGCCTTTAGTTACTATGCCCCCAGCCTTTAGTTACTATGCCCCCAGCCTGTAGTTACTATGCCCCCAGCCTTTAGTTACTATGCCCCCAGCCTGTAGTTACTATGCCCCCAGCCTTTAGTTACTATGCCCCCAGCCTTTAGTTACTATGCCCCCAGCCTTTAGTTACTATGCCCCCAGCCTTTAGTTATTATGCCCCCAGCCTTTAGTTACTATGCCCCCAGCCTGTAGTTACTATGCTCCCAGCCTTTAGTTACTATGCCCCCAGCCTTTAGTTATTATGCCCCCAGCCTTTAGTTACTATGCCCCCAGCCTTTAGTTACTATGCCCCCAGCCTGTAGTTACTATGCTCCCAGCCTGTAGTTACTATGCTCCCAGCCTTTAGTTACTATGCCCCCAGCCTTTAGTTACTATGCCCCCAGCCTGTAGTTACTATGCCCCCAGCCTTTAGTTACTATGCCCCCAGTCTTTAGTTACTATGCCCCCAGCCTTTAGTTACTATGCCCCCAGCCTGTAGTTACTATGCCCCCAGCCTTTAGTTACTATGCCCCCAGCCTTTAGTTACTATGCCCCCAGCCTTTAGTTACTATGCCCCCAGCCTGTAGTTACTATGCCCCCAGCCTTTAGTTACTATGCCCCCAGCCTTTAGTTACTATGCCCCCAGCCTTTAGTTACTATGCCCCCAGCCTGTAGTTACTATGCCCCCAGCCTGTAGTTACTATGCCCCCAGCCTTTAGTTACTATGCCCCCAGCCTTTAGTTACTATGCCCCCAGCCTGTAGTTACTATGCCCCCAGCCTTTAGTTACTATGCCCCCAGCCTGTAGTTACTATGCCCCCAGCCTTTAGTTACTATGCCCCCAGCCTTTAGTTACTATGCCCCCAGCCTTTAGTTACTATGCCCCCAGCCTTTAGTTATTATGCCCCCAGCCTTTAGTTACTATGCCCCCAGCCTGTAGTTACTATGCTCCCAGCCTTTAGTTACTATGCCCCCAGCCTTTAGTTATTATGCCCCCAGCCTTTAGTTACTATGCCCCCAGCCTTTAGTTACTATGCCCCCAGCCTGTAGTTACTATGCTCCCAGCCTGTAGTTACTATGCTCCCAGCCTTTAGTTACTATGCCCCCAGCCTTTAGTTACTATACCCCCAGCCTTTAGTTACTATGCCCCCAGCCTTTAGTTACTATGCCCCCAGCCTTTAGTTACTATGCTCCCAGCCTTTAGTTACTATGCTCCCAGCCTTTAGTTACTATGCCCCCAGCCTTTAGTTACTATGCCCTCAGCCTTTAGTTACTATGCCCCTAGCCTTTAGTTACTATGCCCCCATCCTTTAGTTACTATGCCCCCAGCCTTTAGTTACTATGCCCCCAGTCTTTAGTTACTATGCCCCCAGCCTCTAGTTACTATGCCCCCAGCCTTTAGTTACTATTACCCCAGCCTTTAGTTACTTTTCCCCCAGTCTCTGGAATAGCCTGCCAGAGAACCTGAGGGGGACGAAACTGTGGATATACAGTGCCTTGCGAAAGTATTCGGCCCCCTTGAACTTTGCGACCTTTTGCCACATTTCAGGCTTCAAACATAAAGATATAAAACTGTATTTTTTTGTGAAGAATCAACAACAAGTGGGACACAATCATGAAGTGGAACGACATTTATTGGATATTTCAAACTTTTTTAACAAATCAAAAACTGAAAAATTGGGCGTGCAAAATTATTCAGCCCCTTTACTTTCAGTGCAGCAAACTCTCTCCAGAAGTTCAGTGAGGATCTCTGAATGATCCAATGTTGACCTAAATGACTAATGATGATAAATACAATCCACCTGTGTGTAATCAAGTCTCCATATAAATGCACCTGCACTGTGATAGTCTCAGAGGTCCGTTAAAAGCGCAGAGAGCATCATGAAGAACAAGGAACACACCAGGCAGGTCCGAGATACTGTTGTGAAGAAGTTTAAAGCCGGATTTGGATACAAAAAGATTTCCCAAGCTTTAAACATCCCAAGCAGCACTGTGCAAGCGATAATATTGAAATGGAAGGAGTATCAGACCACTGCAAATCTACCAAGACCTGGCCGTCCCTCTAAACTTTCAGCTCATACAAGGAGAAGACTGATCAGAGATGCAGCCAAGAGGCCCATGATCACTCTGGATGAACTGCAGAGATCTACAGCTGAGGTGGGAGACTCTGTCCATAGGACAACAATCAGTCGTATATTGCACAAATCTGGCCTTTATGGAAGAGTGGCAAGAATAAAGCCATTTCTTAAAGATATCCATAAAAAGTGTTGTTTAAAGTTTGCCACAAGCCACCTGGGAGACACACCAAACATGTGGAAGAAGGTGCTCTGGTCAGATGAAACCAAAATTGAACTTTTTGGCAACAATGCAAAATGTTATGTATGGCGTAAAAGCAACACAGCTCATCACCCTGAACACACCATCCCCACTGTCAAACATGGTGGTGGCAGCATCATGGTTTGGGCCTGCTTTTCTTCAGCAGGGACAGGGAAGATGGTTAAAATTGATGGGAAGATGGATGGAGCCAAATACAGGACCATTCTGGAAGAAAACCTGATGGAGTCTGCAAAAGACCTGAGACTGGGACAGAGATTTGTCTTCCAACAAGACAATGATCCAAAACATAAAGCAAAATCTACAATGGAATGGTTCAAAAATAAACATATCCAGGTGTTAGAATGGCCAAGTCAAAGTCCAGACCTGAATCCAATCGAGAATCTGTGGAAAGAACTGAAAACTGCTGTTCACAAATGCTCTCCATCCAACCTCACTGAGCTCGAGCTGTTTTGCAAGGAGGAATGGGAAAAAATGTCAGTCTCTAAATATTTTCTCTCTCCTCTCTGTGCGGGGGAGCAGCCTCCTCCTCTCCTTCCTCCCTCTCTCTCCTCTCTGTGTGTGGAGCAGCCTCACTCTCTCTCTCTCCTCTCTGTGCGGGGAGCAGCCTCACTCTCTCTCTCCTCTCTGTGTGGTGAGCAACTTCACTCTCTCTCTCTCTCTCTCTCTCTCTCTCTCTCTCTCTCTCGCCTCTGTGTGGGGAGCAGCCTCTCACTCTCTCTCTCTCCTCTCTGTGTGTGGAGCAGCCTCTCACTCTCTCTCTTCTCTCTGTGTGGGGAGCAGCCTCACTCTCTCTTCTCTCTGTGTGGGGAGCAGCCTCACTCTCTCTCTTCTCTCTGTGTGGGGAGCAGCCTCACTCTCTCTCTCTCTCTCTCTCTCTCTCTCCTCTGTGTGGGGAGCAGCCTCTCTCTCTCTCTCTCTCCTCTCTGTGTGGGGAGCAGCCTCACTCTCTCTCTTCTCTCTGTGTGGGGAGCAGCCTCACTCTCTCTCTCTCCTCTGTGTGGGGAGTAGCCTCACTCTCTCTCTCTCCTCTGTGTGGGGAGCAGCCTCCCTCTCTCTCTCTCCTCTGTGTGGGGAGTAGCCTCTCCCTCTCTCTCCTCTCTGTGTCGGGAGCAGCCTCCCTCTCCCTCCCTCCCTCTCCCTGTCCTCCCCTCTCCCCCTTCTCCCACTCCCTCCCTCTCCCCACTCTCTCCCCCTCCTCCCACTCACTCCCTCTCCCCTTTCCTCTACTCCCCTTCTCTCCCCTCCCTCTTCCTCTCCCTCTCCCCCCATTCTCGCCTTCCTCCACTCTCTCAGCCCTCTGTGGGGAGTATCCTCTTCCCTCTTTCTCTTCCCTTCTTTCTCTCTGCCCACCACTCAACCAGAACAACAGCAGAGACTAATCGACCGGTTTTCCATGTTGCCAGGAAGGTGGAATTCCCCCGTCAGCTTGATGTTTTATTTAGACATGAATAGAGGGGGGATGGATGAGGGGTGGACACAGGGATTGAACCTCGGTGGCCAGGGTCAACTTATACTGTACGTGTGAGCAGCCGGGTAGGGCTGTTAGCTCTAGTGACTAGACCCAAGGGCTCTGCAAACCTTATTCAGCTAGCCAGCCAGTCAGCCAGTCGGGAAATGGTTGTATAAATATAGATGTAGATGTATCTAGACTCTTCTCTATGGTCTCCTCTCATAGATCTATGTTTATCTAGACTCATGTCTATAGTTTTAGCCCGGCTTGTAGGCAGAAGAAAGACACAGACAGAGAGTATGAGACAGACAGACAGACAGACAGACAGACAGACAGACAGACAGACAGACAGACAGACAGACAGACAGACAGACAGACAGACAGACAGACAGGATTAAACAGACAGACAGACAGGATGAGAAAGACAGACAGACACAGACAGACAGACAGACAGACAGACAGACAGACAGACAGACAGACAGACAGACAGACAGACAGGATTAAACAGACAGACAGACAGGATGAGAAAGACAGACAGACACAGACAGACAGACAGACAGACAGACAGACAGACAGACAGACAGACAGACAGACAGACAGACAGACAGAGGTCTCTGGTCATAAGTAGAGCATTATGAAAGAAAGAGCGTTCCATTTGGATGCAGGTTCAGTTTCAATAGCGTTTGGGATCCAATCTCCCTCCATTTGATTAAGTTAGCAGCATATTTCCTGTTCCTATAATTGGCGAGGTGCTTTGAAAATCTGAAAATACAGATAGACTACCTTATCTAATTTGTTCAAAGATCTAATTTTGGGGATAATATTTCGCTCCTCATTCTATGATGATGCCATCCCATAATATTCGATTAGTAACTCCATTTAAAGCAGAAACAGCGTTATTGTGTGGCAAACACCATGTTAATGGAGCCACTACCTAGACTGTCATTCATTCACTTATTCATTAATTCACTGGGCTGTAGTAGTAGAAGCATCAGTATTAATGGTGCTACTACTACCTAGACTGTCATTCATTCACTTATTCGTTCATTAACATATTCGTTCATTAACTTATTCATTTATTCATTTCTTCATTCATTCACTCATTCATCCACTGGACTGTAGTAGTAGCAGCATATGTGGGAACTCCTTTAAGACTGTTGGAAAAGCATTCCACATTAAGCTGGTTGAGAGAATGCCAAGAGTGTGCAAAGCTGTCATCAAGGCAAAGGGTGGCTACTTTGAAGAATCTCAAATATAAAATATATTTAGATTTGTTAAACACTTTTTGGGTTACTACATGACTCCATATGTGTTATTTCATAGTTTTGATGTCTTCACTACTATTCTACAATGTAGAAAATAGTAAAAATATATATATCTATTATATCTATTTATACACAAAATATACACAAAATATATCTATTTATACACAGTGTCTTCAGAAAGTACCCCTTTCTTATTGCACATTTAGTTACAGCTTGATTTCAAAATGGATTAAATATATCTTGTTTTTCCTCACCAATCTACACACAATACCCCATAATGACATCACAATACCCCATAATGACATCACAATACCCCATAATGACATCACAATACCCCATAATGACATCACAATACTCCATAATGACAAAGTGAAAATGTGTCTTTTAGAAATCTTAGCAAATGTATTGGAAAATGAAACACAGAAATATCTAATTTATATACTGTAAGTATCAACCAGGAGTCGATGCTTTGTAGAAGGAGCTTACAGCTGTGAGTCTTTCTGGTTAAGTCTCTAAAGCCTTGTTCATACTGCTTTAATGTTCAAATCAGTTTTGTTTTTCAAATCTCTTTTTTTTTTACTACTGACTGTACAAACAGCATGTTACAAGTAGTGACCAAATCAGATTTGTGTGTTCAGACAGCAGTTGTTTTCTGACAAGGCTACACTAGTTGTCATAGTAACGCTGGGTGTGTGTGTGCAGTGGTGATTGGTGGTGGTGCTCAGAATTTACAATTGAAGTCGGAAATTTACATACACTTAGGTTTGAGTCATTAAAACTTGTTTTTCAAACACTCCACAAATTTCTTGTTAATAAACTATAGTTTTGGCAAGTCGGTTAGGACATCTACTTTGTGCATGACACAAGTCATTTTTCCAACAATTGATTAGACAGATTATTTCACTTATAATTCACTCTATCACAATTCCAGTGGGTCAGAAGTGTACATACACTAAGTTGACTGTGCCTTTAAACAGCTTGGAAAATTCCAGAAAATTATGTCATGTCTTTAGAAGCTTCTGATAGGCTATTTGACATCATTTGAGTCGATTGGAGGTGTACCTGTGGATGCATTTCAAGGCTTCTTTGCTTGACATCATGGGAAAATCTAAAGAAATCAGCCAAGACCAAAGAAAAAAAATTGTAGACCTCCACAAGTCTGGTTCATCCTTGAGAGCAATTTCCAAACGCCTGAAGGTACCACGTTCATCTGTACAAACAATACTAAGTAAGTATAAACACCTTGGGACCATGCAGCCGTCATACTGCTTAGGAAGGAGAAGCGTTCTGTCTCCTAGAGATGAATGTACTTTGGTGCGAAAAGTGCAAATCAATCTCAGAACAACAGCAAAGGACTTTGTGAAGATGCTGGAGGAATCAGGTACACAAATATCTATATCCACAGTAAAACGAGTCCTATATCGAAATAACCTGAATGGCCACTCAGCAAGGAAGAAGCCACAGCTCCAAAACCGTCATTAAAAAAACAGACTACGGTCAAGAAGTTAAAGCTTGGTCGCAAATGGGTCTTCCAAATGGACAATGACCCCAAGCATACTTCCAAAGTTGTGGCAAAATGGCTTAAGGACAACAAAGCCAAGGTATTGGAGTGGCCATCACAAAGCCCTGACCTCAATCCTATAGAACATTTGTGGGCAGAACTAAAAAAGCATGTGCGAGCAAGGAGGCCTACAACCTGCCTCAGTTACACCAGCTCTGTCAGGAGGAATGGGCCAATATTCATCCAACTTATTGTGGGAATCTTGTGTAAGGCTACCCCGAAACATTTGACCCAAGTTAAACAATTTAAAGGCAATGCTACCAAATAGTGAGTGTATGTAAAGTTCTGACCCACTGGGGATGTGATGAAAGAAATAAAAGTTGAAATAAATCGTTCTCTCTACTATTATACTGACATTTCACAATCTTAAAATAAAGTGGTGATCCTAACTGACATAAGACAGGGCATTTTTTCAGTCATCTGGCTAGGGAGCGGTTTAGTTTTCTAGCCACAGCAGTCATCTAGCTAGCTAGCTGTTTAGTTGTCTAGCCACAGCAGTCATCTAGTTAGCTAGCTCTTTAGTTTTAAGTCATCTAGCTAGCTAGCTTTTTAGTTTTAAGTCATCTAGCTAGCTAGCTTTTTAGTTTTAAGTCATCCAGCTAGCTAACTGTTTGGTTTTATAGCCACAGCAGTCATCTAGTTAGCTAGCTGTTTAGTTTTAAGTCATCTAGCTAGCTAGCTTTTTAGTTTTAAGTCATCTAGCTAGCTAGCTTTTTAGTTTTAAGTCATCCAGCTAGCTAACTGTTTGGTTTTATAGCCATATCTCTCATCTAGCTAGCTAGCTGTTTAGTTTTATAGCCACAGCAGTCATCTAGCTAGGTAGCTGTTTAGTTGTCTAGCCACAGCAGTCATCTAGCTAGGTAGCTGTTTCGTTTTCTACCACGTTTTCTACCACTGTTACACGCCTCTTTGGGCTAGGCGTGCCTCAAGCATTCCATGCGATTATCTGAGGACAGCACCCCACATACAAAAGCATTAAAAACATTTTCCAACCAAGCAGATGCATCGCGAAAGTCAAAAATAGCGATAAAATAAATCCCTGACCTTTAAAGATATTCATCTGGTTGCAATCACAAGGGTCCCAGCTACATAACAAATTGTCATTTTGATCAATAAAGTCCTTCTTTATATCCCCCAAAAAGTATGTTTATTTGGCTCGCTTCATTCAATAATCCACCTGTTTCCCCTCGTTCAAAATGCATACAAAATGAATCCCAAATGTTACCAATAAACTTGGTCCAAACATGTCAAACACCGTTCCTGATCAATCCTCAGGTACAGAAAATAGTCAATTAAATACCGGAGATAGCCCTCACTGGAGAGCGTCACAATAATTTTCCGACCAAGCAGATGCATCACGAAAGTCAGAAATAGCGATAAAATAAATGACTTACCTTTGAAGATCTTCATATTTTTGAAAACCCAAAGGTCCCAGTTAGACAATGAATTGTCGTTTTGTTCGATAAAGTCCTTCTTTATATCCCAAAAAATGTCAGTTTATTTGGCGCGTTTGATTCAGAAATACACCTGTTCTAAGTAAGTAATGTAAAAACTAACCTCTAAACTTGGTCCAAACATTTCAAACAACGTTTCTCATCCAACCCCAGGTACCCTAAAATGTAAATAATCGATCAAATTTAAGACGGAATAAACTGTTTCCAATACTGGAGAAAAACAACGAGGAGCGTGCTCTCATTCACACGCACCAAAAGACTAGAGTCCTTCTGAGTGACACTTAGAAAGAATAGGAATACTTCATTTTTCACAAAAAAAAACATTGAACAATTTCTAAAGACTGTTGACATCTAGTGGAAGCCATAGGAACTGCAATCTGGGTCCTAATAATTAGGCTTTCCCATAGAAAGGCTTTGGAAAGTCCAATGACCTCAAAAAAATGTTTTCCTGGATGGATTGTCCTCGGTGTTTCGCCTGCCAAATCAGTTCTGTTGTACTCACAGACATTATTTCAACAGGTTTAGAACCTTTAGAGGTTTGTCTATCCAATACTACCATGCATATGCATATCCTAGATTTTGGGCCTGGGAAACAGGCAGTTTACTTTGAGCACCTCAGTCATTATCCAAACTTCCGAATACTGCCCCCTAGCCTGAAAAAGTTTTAAAGCAGTGTCCAGATCCATAGGATGTAGTGATCACAATATAATAACCATAGGAAAACCAAAGTTCCAAATATAGCATATAAGAGGTCAAACAATACGTTTTGTAGTGATTCTTGTGTTGATGATTTAAATAATATTTGTTGGTCCGTGGTGTGTAATGAGGAGCAACCAGTTATGTAATTGCTTATTCCAGTTACTAATAATCAAACATTATATATGTATTATGTATAAACTGTTAAATCCCCTTGGATTGATGAGGAATTGAATTGGCAGCAGCGACTCTACCTGGGGTTTATTATGGATCCCCATTAGTTCCTGCCAAGGCAGCAGCTACTCTTCCTGGAGTTTATTATGGATCCCCATTAGTTCCTGCCAAGGCAGCAGCTACTCTTCCTGGAGTTTATTATGGATCCCAATTAGTTCCTGCCTAGGCAGCAACTACTCTTCCTGGAGTTTATTATGGATCCCCATTAGTTCCTGCCAAGGCAGCAGCTACTCTTCCTGGGGTTTATTATGGATAGCCATTAGTTCTACTACTAAGACCATAGTAGTTAATACTGACCCAGGACCAGTAGTTAATACAAGAACCACAGGGCTATAAGACCGTAGTAGTTAATACTGACCCAGGACCAGTAGTTAATACTGACCCAGGACCAGTAGTTAATACTGACCCAGGACCAGTAGTTAATACTGACCCAGGACCAGTAGTTAATACAGGAACCACAGGGCTATAAGACCGTAGCAGTTAATACTGACCCAGGACAAGTAGTTAGTTAAAGTACAGAGTAGTACAGGCTGGTCCAGAACCAGAGATTACAGTTCATTGACTATGAAGGAGCCAGGCTGGCAGTTAAGCAGGAACCACAGATCCAGGACCAGTCATTAGTTACAGTTCAGAGCCCTCCAGAGTGTCCTCAATTAAACCAACACTGAGACCCTCAATGTTTATGGCCATCATAAAGTACAGCCAGCCAGGAAGCACTCTGACACGTTGATCTTTCAGCCCCTGAAGGCATCCATCATGCCGGCTGGTTATACACATGGTGGATGAGGTGAGTTTTACTACGTAAAAAGATGTGAGCGCTGGGAGAAACACTATATAAATCCAATCAATTATTATTATGACTTATTATGGTGGTACAAATTCTACCTCAGTCATCTAAGCCCATGTCTAACCCTGTATCTCTGTATCCCGGTAACCCAGTCCACCTGGATTCAGCCCATTCACATGGCTGGGTAAAGGCTGATCTCTAACCCAGTAACCCTGTAACCCTGTAACCCAGTAACACAGTAACCCTGTAACCAAGTAACCCAGTACACCAGGATTCAGCCCATTCACATGGCTGGGTAAAGGCTGATCTCTAACCCAGTAACCCAGTCCACCAGGATTCAGCCCATTCACATGGCTGGGTAAAGGTTGATCTCTAACCCAGTAACCCAGTCCACCAGGATTCAGCCCATTCACATGGCTGGGTAAAGGCTGATCTCTAACCCAGTAACCCAGTAACCCAGTAACCCAGTCCACCAGGATTCAGCCCATTCACATGGCTGGGTAAAGGCTGATCTATAACCCAGAAACCCAGTCCACCAGGATTCAGCCCATTCACATGGCTGGGTAAAGGCTGATCTCTAACCCTTTAACCCAGTAACCCAGTCCACCAGGATTCAGGCCATTCACATGGCTGGGTAAAGGTTGATCTCTAACCCTGTATCCCAGTAACACAGTCCACCAGGATTCAGACCATTCACATGGCTGGGTAAAGGCTGATCTCTAACCCTGTAACCCAGTAACCCAGTAACCCAGTCCACCAGGATTCAGCCCATTCAAATGGCTGGGTAAAGGTTGATCTCTAACCCTGTATCCCAGTAACCTAGTCCACCAGGATTCAGCCCATTCACATGGCTGGGTAAAGGCTGATCTCTAACCCAGTAACCCAGTCCACCAGGATTCAGCCCATTCACATGGCTGGGTAAAGGCTGATCTCTAACCCTGTAACCCAGTCCACCAGGATTCAGCCCATTCACATGGCTGGGTAAAGGTTGATCTCTAACCCAGTAACCCAGTGCACCAGGATTCAGCCCATTCACATGGCTGGGTAAACGTTGAACTCTAACCCAGTAACCCAGTCCACCAGGATTCAGCCCATTCACATGGCTGGGTAAAGGATGATCTCTAACCCAGAAACCCAGTCCACCAGGATTCAGCACATTCACATGGCTGGGTAAAGGCTGATCTCTAACCCTTTAACCCAGTAACCCAGTCCACCAGGATTCAGGCCATTCACATGGCTGGGTAAAGGTTGATCTCTAACCCTGTATCCCAGTAACCCAGTCCACCAGGATTCAGCCCATTCACATGGCTGGGTAAAGGCTGATCTCTAACCCTGTAACCCAGTAACCCAGTAACCCAGTCCACCAGGATTCAGCCCATTCACATGGCTGGGTAAAGGCTGATCTCTAACCCTGTAACCCAGTAACCCAGTAACCCAGTCCACCAGGATTCAGCCCATTCACATGGCTGGGTAAAGATTGATCTCTAACCCTGTAACCCAGTAACCCAGTAACCCAGTCCACCAGGATTCAGCCCATTCACATGGCTGGGTAAAGGTTGATCTCTAACCCTGTATCCCAGTAACCTAGTCCACCAGGATTCAGCCCATTCACATGGCTGGGTAAAGGCTGATCTCTAACCCTGTAACCCAGTCCACCAGGATTCAGCACATTCACATGGCTGGGTAAAGGCTGATCTCTAACCCTTTAACCCAGTAACCCAGTCCACCAGGATTCAGGCCATTCACATGGCTGGGTAAAGGTTGATCTCTAACCCTGTATCCCAGTAACCCAGTCCACCAGGATTCAGCCCATTCACATGGCTGGGTAAAGGCTGATCTCTAACCCTGTAACCCAGTAACCCAGTAACCCAGTCCACCAGGATTCAGCCCATTCACATGGCTGGGTAAAGGCTGATCTCTAACCCTGTTACCCAATAACCCAGTAACCCAGTCCACCAGGATTCAGCCCATTCACATGGCTGGGTAAAGGTTGATCTCTAACCATGTATCCCAGTAACCTAGTCCACCAGGATTCAGCCCATTAACATGGCTGGGTAAAGGCTGATCTCTAACCCTGTAACCCAGTAACCCTGTAACCCAGTCCACCAGGATTCAGCCAATTCACATGGCTGGGTAAAGGTTGATCTCTAACCCTGTATCCCAATAACCTAGTCCACCAGGATTCAGCCCATTCACATGGCTGGGGAAATGGCTGATCTCTATCCCAGTAACCCA